>NC_134038.1:129124025-129251664 GCF_965140245.1 Athene noctua
CCAATTAATCTATTCAAATGCATAGCATATGCTTCTTTCATGGTAACTTTTATTCCTACAATTTCCCCATGTGGATCATCACGTACTCCAAAATGAATAGTGCCATTTGTGCGGGAGTTCATGCAGGCTGCAGCAAACCTAAAGACTTCATTGCTAAATTTCATCATGATATCCTCTTCTCGTGCCTTCTCTGTGTTGGCAAGTAATTTGAATTCATGTGCTGGATCAATAAGATTGAGTGGCCCTGTTTCAGGGACATTAAGAATATTATACTGTATGTATCGAGTACCATCACTGAAATTATCAAAAGGATATGGCATACACATCCTTCCAGTTGGGTGCTGGCTGTTTGACAGTGGCTTCTCTGAAACATTTTCTTTGTCATCTGATTTCACTGCTTTTTTGTCTCCTGTGGGCTCTGTCTTAGAATCCTGCAGTAAACTGGAATTAAATGATCCATATTTCTTCTTGCACTCTTTCTCTGCAATTTCTATATCTTCTTCTCCACCAAGACTCTGCTGAGTGCATTCTTGTTCCACAGCCTGGTTTGAGCCTGTAGCTATAATGTCATGCTTTTGCAGGAAATACATTATTTTAAGAGCAGGCCCATGAGGTATGCCCATGTCCACAAAATCTGCTTTAGTCATCAGTTTCAAAATAGACCCAGTCACATCTTGGTTAAACAAGATTTCTGCATATTTCTGGTCAATCTTAACAATTTCAGTTGCCCATTGTGTGACTTCCGCTTTTGTCCACTGTTCAATACATTGATATGAATGTGATGTCTCTTTTTTTTCAGTGTCTGCATTTTCCATTCTTTAAGGAAAAAAATCACAAAATTACTAAACAAGTGATTTGTAGTAGCCTATTAACTGAATAACACATATTTCCTTGCTACTATCAGCCATTAATTTTTTCATTAGTGTAATCTGCCACACAGAATACAAAAGTTCAATTAGGAGACATAATGGGAATGCAAAATAAGATCATTTATAAGGCATTAGCTACTTATAAGAGACAGATTTATTACAGAATTATTAGAATCCTGTTTTTAAACCACTTCTGTAGCTAACACGACACAAAATTTGTGACTGATGCCTATTTGTTGTCATTTGGCCACCTACTTGTGGTTGTATGGACCATCCAATAATTAAAAAATAAATCATAAAATCATAGAATCATAGAATATCCTGAGCTGGAGGGAACCCACAAGAATCATCGAGTCCAACTCCTGACTCCACACAGGACAACCTAGAAGTTAAACCCTGTATTTAAGAGCATTATCCAAACACTTCTTGAACACCAGCAGGCTTGGGGCCATGACCACTTCCCTGGGGAACTTGTTTCAGTGCTTGACCACCCTCTCAGTGAAGAACTTTTTCCTAATATCCAATCTGAACTTCCCCTGACACAGCTTTAAGCCATTCCTTCATGTCCTATCACTGGACACCAGACAGAAGAGATCAGCACCTCCCTCTCTGCTCCCCCTCATGAGGAATTTGTAGACAGCGATGAGGTCACCTCTCAGTCTTCTAAGATGAACAAACCTAGTATCCTCAGCCACTCCTTGTAAGTAAGTCATGCCCTCTAGTCCTTTTACCGTCTTTGTTTCCCTCCTTTGGACACATTCTAATATTTTTAGATCCTTATATTGTGGAACCCAGAACTACACACAGTACTTGAGGTGAGGCCACACCAATGCTGTGTATAGTGAGACAATCATTTCTTTTAACCAGTTACAGTACTATACTGTGCTTAATGAAGCCCAGGATATGGTTGGCCCTTTAGGCCACCAGGGCACACTGCTGACTCTTATTGCACTTAGCATCAGCATCAGCAACCCCCAGATCCCATTCTGCAGGGCTGCACTCCAGCCTCTTGTCCTCTGATCTATATGTACATCCAGGATTACACTGTGCCAGGTGCAGAATCCAGCATTTGTCCTCATTAAATTTCATATGGTTGGTGACTGCCCAGCACCCTAATCTGTCAGGATCTCTTTGTAAGGCCTCCCAATCAATGACTGCTCTTAATTTAGTATCACTGCAAACTTATTAAGTGTGCACTCAACTCCTGTGTCCAGGTCATTGATAAAAACATTGAAGAGAACTGGCCCTAAAATTGAACCCTGGAGAACACCACTAGTAACTGTTCACCAGCTAGGTGTTACTCCATTTACTACAGTGATTTGAGTCCAACCCTTCAGCCAATTGTTCACCCATCATGTTTTGTACACGCCACAAATGGCTCTCATTAAATTCCCAGTTTGGTGAAGGAGAAAAATCAACTGCACACAGAAATCCAACCTTTTTTTTTTTTTTTTTTTACCTTTACACATGGTTAGGTATAGAATTTGCTTGAATAACACTGCAAAAAGACATCGGGGTGGAAAGGTACTGCTGTGATTACTTAGCTGTTGCTACTGCAAATGAAAGGAAAATCTTTTCCATATTATCTTTTCAGGACCTTTTGTGTTCACTAAGACTTCTCAAATTAAACAAAATCAAGTAGTTCAGCAGCATTTGTGGCGCTAAGTGACAGGAAGAAGAGCATCTTACAATCCATTTGGTCTTAGTAAATGTGGATTTTTTGCAAAAACTTTAAAGAAAGAAACACAATCAAAATAATTCCCCTTCATAGTGTCAAGTTTTAATTTATAGTCTCACGTCCTTTGGGAGAATTATATTCATTCATCTGAAATTTTTACTTTATGTTATTGCACCCAGCTACAGGTGTTGCATTAGTGGTAATGGTCTCCTTCATGCACATCATCTTATTTGTAGCTGAGTGTTCCTGAGGCAAAATGACTTCTTAGATTTTTTCAGTGAAATTTTGTTTTCTGAAAGAATACTTTGTTATTTAAGCCACCCTAACAACATGCTTTCCTCAATTTATTATTTGATTTCCTAAACTGTAAACTTTAGTTACAAGCAATAGTAAAGATTTCTTATAGCTAATGCAGGAAAACGGCGATCCTACCTTTGGCCAAGCTGCCTCCTGATCTAACTAATGAACCATAAGAGTAGAGAAAAAAGGGGGGGCTGTGGGCTACAGAAGCCTGCGTTTGCATTTTCTCTTAACAGACCCTCCCTTTTGCTCACTCAAAAAGAAAAACTAGTTTCTAGTTCTTTAAAATCCACTACAGTAAGCACATATTGTCAAAAATTGAGGGTGCAGGGGTAAAGAAGCTGAATGTTTTTATTCTGTGGCTGAAGTAACTATCATATGCACCATCCACTCCACCCAGGGTATGTAAAAACTGAGAAAAGAAACTGAAACTAAAGCACTTCTGCTCAGAGACGGTGTTCAACCCAGCAATGTGAAAGTATGATTTTAATTCCCACCAAACTTATGCTTTCTAATAGAGGTACAATTTACTCCTAACAAAAATCAAACATTTTTATGTCCTTAAAACAGTTGCTCCACATTTTAGTGTTTGGAACCCTCCTAATGAGATAAAGCTCCAGATGCGATACTTTAATTTCCTAGACTTGATGCAGTGTGTCTATGTTTCGTGTTACTGGCTAATTAATGATTCTAGCCAGCTGAAATACTTTAAAGATGTCCTTTTCCAGCATGGAACAATTCATATTATTTCTTCAGAATAATTTCTTTAAGGACATATTCCTTGGGATTATTTCACTGTGATCTCATAACAACCACTTTTCATGTGCAGATGTTTAACAGATTTGGAAAAGTTTACTTTAGTAGATTATATATAATTTCATATATAAAAATAATGCCAAAGAAAGAGAAAGAAATGGTATCAGATTAAGCCATTAGGTCTTCATAAAATATTCCATCCTGGAAGTAAATATGCATGTACTTACTGTAGCTGTTCTCTTCTGTGGATTTTTTCCTATAGTTGTTCAATACATGTATTTTGTTCAAGCAGGAAACTCAGCGTCTAAAATTCAGCTGAACTGTTATTCTAAAGTATGGGGAAAAAAAATCCAACTAAAATTAGTTTATAAACTTCTAACAGAAGTGTAGGTTCTGAAATAGGAGGAGGAAAGAGCATCAAGAAACATATAATAATTTTTTCCCAGGGGCAAACACTCATCTCTAGAGGAGAGAAATGACAGTGCCTTCTAGAGAATATTTATTATTCCTTACCTTTTCCTTGCATGCTTCTAATTTACCAACACAGCGTCTAAATGCTGTAGACTAGGCAAATCAGAAGCCGGGTGTTGCAGAGAAATGAGGAAATAGATGCAGAGTGTTTGGGAGGTTCTACTGCTCTCGCCCTCTTTCGCTTTCTCTTTCACCGATCAAGGTTGCTTCTGGTCTGCCTCTTCCTAAATTCCTGTTTGGGAAATCGCTATTCTCTTAGGAAATTAATACAAGAATTCTGTTCTAGGATGCCTTTATTACTTACACAGTATTGTCTTGAGCTGCTGTACAGAAACTTGAGAAATTAGGAAACACCATCTGAGGAATACTTACAATGAATTAGACATATAGTATTAAACCAAAAGAACTTTCCTGGAATAAAGGAAGAAAATGGGAAATAATACAAGAGATGCTTTTGAGAAATGTGAGTATTCTTCAATATAGGCATTTTTGGATAATCAGGCTTACTGACTTCTCCTCATCTTGGTTGCTTCATTTCTCACACTGCAGATACATTAGTTTATTCCTGGTCTCCTTTTCTGGAGCAAAAATTTGATTTGAAGTGTAGCTTGGGTATAGTTCTGTGGATAGTTTACTCTGAAATGTTTTCCCTTAGGCAGCGTACTCATGTTACACTGTACCATCCTCCAGCGTCCGGTGAACAAGCTTTATGTTGTAATACCCTGCTATTGTCTGCTTCTACTTTCAATGTTTCACAGTACTGACACTGATCTTCCAATACCCTACTTCACTGACCATTACCATTATCCTGTTTTTTCATCCATTTCCCTTGACTGTTTTGAATGACCATGATAAGCAGCAGGCATTTGAGAAAGATAATGACGACCATTAAAACAACATTTGTTTAGAAGGGTGGCAGCAAGAGTGATCGCACTAGCAGTTGGTGTCCAATCCCAGAGACTGAAAATTCTTTATTGGGTGTAAGGACCCACACTGAAGCAGTTCATGAGGGATGACAGCCTGTGGGAAGGAATTAAGCTGGGACAGGGGAAGAGTGTGAGGAGGGAGGAGAAGCAAAGAAAAGCAATTATGGACTGACCAAACTGTTAGGAACTGACCACAGTCTCCCATTCCCCATCGCCCTGCACCACTTGGGGTGGTGGAGGGAGAAGGTGGAAGAGTTGGGAAAGAAACAGTGAAGTTGAGCCTGTGAAAATGGAGTGGGCTGGGGGAAGTTGTTTTAGTGTTTTTCCTTGTTTCTCACTATCCAACTCAATTGGCAATGAATTAAATTCATTTTTCCCAAGTCAGATCTGTTTTGCCCGTAATGGTAAATGGTAAGTTATCTTCCTGTCTTTTTCTTGACTCAGGAGCTTTAGCATCTTATTGTCTCCCCTATCCAGCTGAGGAGGGGGAATGAGAGGGTGGCTGTGTGGGCATCTGGCAGCCAAGGCCAGCCCACCACAATCCTTCAGAATGATATCTGTTCTGAGAAGAGTTGTGTGAGGTCACCAAGGTAATGCAAGTTTTAGAAGGCAAACAGCATCTCCAGCCACCACAAAGCCAAATATAGAAAAGCCAGCATCTCTTCCTGTTGTTGATGCCGATCACAATACTATTGCTTTCTATCCTTATATGCTTCCCTATATACTTTAGCTATGTGCATTTCTTAAGTGCTGGCATGCACCCATCTGCTATTGCACAAATTCTTAAAGAAAAATTTATAGCACTACCTATTGAATCCCTAATTGCTGCTCTTTTCAGGAATGCATCTTCCGCAGATAGAATGGTATGGCTGTACATTAAACACTCCTATATATTCTCATGTCAGGGTCAAGGGATACAAATGAATGCTTGGTGTGATGCAATAAAAACATCACGTTTTCAGGCTATGGTGCAGATCTGACATTAAGCACTGTGGTATGAAAAATTGTAAGAAATAATGATGCTGTCTTTGACTCAGCACATGAGAACACCAAGTGCCATGAAGTGCAGTAACTGCTTTAGATGCTGCTGACCCTGAGCACTGTGGATGTGAACCATTACTGCATCCTTCTGCTTGGGAAAGCAATTGCTTTCTCAGGCAGGTGCCTTTGTTTATAAAGGCATAGCCTGCTTCTCTGGAGATCATTAAAGTTTTCTGTCTATAGCTGTGTGTGCTTGCTGAGGCAGCTGCTTACTTTCCATCTGTAGGAATCCAAGCAATGCCCAAATTGAACTAGAGGGGTTATTGAGTTTCCCCTGCTTCATCCTAGTTTGTAGCATCGCAGCTCTTGCCTGCTGTTCCAGGTTACCTACTCTGTGATTGCGGTTGCTGACTGGGAGGCTGTGTGGATCATATATCCTTTTATTAACCAGATCATTGTTGGTACACCAGGCTGTTTCTTATCATCTATCTTTACCACTAGTCAGCTTCAATCCTACCAGTCTTGTGAGACAGACTCATCTTTAGCTGCTGTACTCTCTGTGCTTCGACTAAGTTATTCATCCATTGTTTTCACAACGTTTTGGGTTGGGGTTTTCTTTGGTGTTAGCTGTTTCCATTAACCATGTCTGCTGTTTTGGTGTAGTATATCTTGCCTGTTTGGCCATCAGCAGCATCCCTTTCCCATAATCTTTTTCCCTTCAGATGCCATCTGCAGACATTTAAACATGAAGTTTGTTGATGTGGTTCTCCAGCATAAAATCAACTCTTCTAGAATGACTCCATTATTTATTAAAATAAAAAAATTTATTTACATCAGATCTTTCCCTGAAGTCTCATTATTCAGCAAAACTGAGTCAAAAATACTATCTTATTTCTTGCTGAATGGTGTGGAAACTCACCACTGAAATCCTGTCCCCTGTTGCAACTCATAGAATTTGTTCTCTAATGTATATTAATAATTCCTTCATTTTCTTTGCCTATTGAAATTAGAGACCACTGTTCATATACACTGTGATCTATAGATCAGACTGCCAACAGTTCTCAAGTTTCCAGTTGTAAGAGCTTCCAAAGTTATTCTGATTACTGCTATTTCCTATAATTTCTTTATATTTGTCATATCATCATATGTACAATATTATTTGCCATTTCAACCTTTACTGTCTTTTGACACCTATATTCCATTATTAATACCTCACTGTATTTCTGTTACCGTAATAATTCCTCTTATCACATTGTGCACCAACACTGGAAATAATCCAGCCAGCTCCTTGGGCTCTTCTCATTAGTGAAAAAAAAATTTGCATGATCTTTTTTATAAAACTTGCTGCTTTTTCCTTTTTTTTTTTTTTTTTTTTTTAAATAACCAGCTCTTTACTCTGTTCCCTAAGTTACTACTCACCCATTTCTTATGTTTCTCCTTGCTGTCCTACTGATATTTATCTGTTCCAGCATCTGCTCTATTTTTCAGGTGTGGAGGTCACACAGAGGCCTCCAGAACTTTTTCTTTTCAGAGGCAAATAACTTCTGTGTCTGCTCTAGCAATAGCCTCTCAACTTTTCTTTAAAAAGATATACTAGTTACATAAGTCTGTATTTTCCTGATGCTGATGTGACTGTCTGGCCATCTCTCTCATAATTTCCTCTGTTTGCCCATCATCCTCACTTCAGTTCTTTTCAAAAACTTCCTGAATGTTACTCTCCTTCTTTCTAGAGTTGTGCTTCCTGAGGCTTCTCTTGCAAGAAAGAAAATGAAATGCCAATCAGAAACACTCACAAATACATATACAGTGGTCACTTCATTGTATTCTTCATGGTTTTTTGCCTGCTGTAACTGGCCCACAGGAAGATGAATTCCAGGTTGCTGAACAGGGAAAGTTGATTGAATTGCCAATGATCTTTTCTCTGGGGATCAGTCTTGCAACCACTGTAATGCTAGTAGCAACCAGTCCAGAAATGGCAGGACCTGCTACTCTTAGGAGCAGTAGGCAGGTCAGCATAGGTCATTTCCACGTAGTTCTTGGTTTATCAGCCAGCAGAACTGACATTCAGACTGGAACTCACATCAGCCTTGCTCGGTTGTGCACTCTGATGAGCTCACAGCCTGAGGGAATCTCCACAGGCATAAGCCTGTATCTACAAAGTCTTAGTGCCCATGTAAAGAGCAGCTGTACTCCTTTGATTACTTCAGGCTATTTATCTGTTGAGCCACTCTGTGGGTATTAGTTTCATTTTCTTAAATTGCTGGTTGTTTTCTAATCATATGGCATGGTACTATGTTTCCCTGAGCTGTGTTTTATGGGCTGATGTGACAACCATTCCTTCCCTGCACCAACATTGAACGGGTGGCTCTTAACCTGACATTCTTCAGCAGCTTGTGCTCTCAGTGGGGTTTGAAGCAGTATCATCCTTCTCCCAGTTCTGGCCTCTTCTCTTGCACTGTGTGATTGTGTGGTGAGCTGGTCAAAGGAATTGAAGCACTCTGTTATATGTCAGCTTAGTCTATGGACCGATCAGATCTGGTCAACTTTCTGGGAGGTTGCTTGATCTCCTTACTAGTGTGGGCCAGACCACACCAGTGGAAGCAGTGGAAGGTGCTGTAAAGCCACATACTTGTATGGACATGTGCATTTGCAGGCCACCAAAATCTACACAAATGACAGCTGAAAATGCTATGCATATTCTATTGTGTTCTGCAATGTCAGTCAAAGTATGGGAACATTCCAACAGGTAATTACAAAATTGCTGTGGTTGCTCCTAACTTGCTTTGCTCTTTGCTGTTATCTTTTGTAAGGTAACTGCCTGCTCAAAAGGCTTGGGCACTGCGATCTGAAACACTGCTGTTACCTGGTTAGCTGCCTCTCTAGGAAATACACAGCTCCTTTCCCACCCTCACAGTTTCCCTCTTTGTTTATGCCTTTTGTTATAAATTATACATCACAGCCTTTATGCATATTCCTTGTGGTGTATCTCCTAAGTAGATGATATTCTTGACTGATGAAGTTAGAGCAAAAACATTTCTTGATTACTCCTTTTCTTCTGGTTTCCTAAATAGGCATGGTTGACAGCTGGCACTCTTGTGTGCCCTTCCTGTGCTGGCAGGCAGATGGAGATGGATGCTGAAGCTTAGTAGCATTTCTGTGAGTATACATGCTGCTATGACCGCAGGTTGTGCAAACCTAGCTGAATTAACTAGTTTGAGTGCTGGTAGCAGTGCAGACAGGTAGCAAGGAGCCTTGAGGGGATGGACCCCAATGAATAACATTATTCAGGCTGTGTCCAGCACTGAACACCTGTGTCCGAGGCACCTGGGGAGTCAGAGAATTGGAGGAAGCTGGGCTACCAGCTACCTTGAGGAAATAAACCTGCAGACTTCTCAGAGGACCCAAGATATTTCATATAGAATAGAAGAGGAGGGGAGGGGAAGGGAAGGGAAGGGAAGGGAAGGGAAGGGAAGGGAAGGGAAGGGAAGGGAAGGGAAAGGGGAAGGGAAGGGGGAAGGGAAGGGGGAAGGGAAGGGAGGGGAAGGGAAGAGAAGATTTCAGTTGCAAGGGCCCTACAATGATCATCTAGTCCAACTGCTTGACTGATTCAGCGCTGACCAAGTTAAAGCATGTTATTAAGAGCCTTGTCCAAATGCCTCTTAAACACTGACAGGCTTGGGGCATTGACCACCTCTCTAGGAAGCCTCTTCCAGTGTTTGATCACCCTCTCAGTAAAGAAATGCTGCCTAATGTCCAGTCTAAACCTCCCCTTGTGCATGTTTGAACCATTCCCACGTGTCCTATCACTGGATATGAGAGAGAAGAGCTCAGCACCTCCCTCTAACTGCTTCCCATCCTCTGGAAGCTGTAGAGAGCAATGAGGTCACCCCTCAGCCTCCTGTTCTCCAATCTAGACAAACCCAAAGTTCTTAGTCACTCCTCATAGGACATTCCTTCCAGCCCTTTCACCAGCTTTGTTGCCATCCTATATATAAAAAGTAGATCTTTCCTTTTTCTTGTTGCATTAGAGACGGAAAAAAAGTGATCACAGCCCCTTTTGTTAGAAAAACTTTTTCTACATACTAGAAGACTTATTTCATCTTAGTATCTTTTCACAACAAGATAAAACATTTTTAGGACTTTTCTAAACTTTTTTTTTTCTCATTTATGTTGCTTCTAAAAGGCTTTCTTCATTTAGCTATATCTTTCAGACACATTTGAAAATAATTTATAATGTAATCCATTTTTTTGTGTCCTAGCCTGCTGTTTAGAGTAGTGATTTGGAATATTTGAATATAATTGGAATTTTCTGTACTTTTAAATGCAAGCTGTGGATGGGACTAAGCATGACAGTCTTAAAGGATGGAAAGTACTTGAAAGCCAGGTTTTGAATTGAATATGACTTGATAAATATAAAAAATCAGCAAGGTGAAGTTAAAGAGGAAAGTGTAGCTCTAAGGAAAACACATGAAAGATGTCCAACAGAATTTTGGTTTTTTTCCCCACTAAGCTTTTGTTTTGACTCAGCAAAACATATTAATTTCCTATTAAGATGGGAAAAAGTTATATAGAAGCTAGATTTTAGAACTACAGGAAATGTATAAAAGAGGTACCTTGATGAAAATCTCAGTGTTTACATGAGACAGTACTTTTCTAAACAAGAACATGTGTCCATTTTTGGTCAGAGTATGCTATTGTATAGAGGTGCTCTCGTTTGGAAGCCCTGCCCTAGTATTTTGACATTAAGTTGTATCTGAGTTATGAGATCCACTGTGACCAACAGCTTTTCTTTTCCCTGGAACTCAGAACATAGCCTGAAGAGATAAATACATATTATCTTTTTAGGTGGAGCAGGATTTCCAACACGCTGGTATTTGCATTGCATGTTTAACTGAACTGTGATGCAAATTTATACTTGAATGGAGTCCTTAGATGTCTAATCTTTTATTTGTCTTCTATGATCTTTGTCTATTGTTTATTTACCATGGATTCTAATCAAGAAATGATCCTTTGCTGATTTCCTCATTATTTTAACAACACAGCATAACTGTCACTTTCCATCCCAAGGCTGCATCGGTTTTGTTGCTTACAATGTAATCCTTTTATATCTGTCTGTGAAGTGTTTGGAAACTTTTGCTGCAGTTCTGTTGCTCTTATGGCCTCCACAGAAAGGCAGCAAGGGAGCAGGGCTTCTACTCTGTAGGAGCTGAGCTCATATCATACACTCAGGAATCTTTATGAAGAACTACTTGTTGAGGAAACATTTCTGTATAGATTGACATGGACTGTTAAATTGTCAGCCAGTGATAAGGATTGGATCCTGCACTTTTATGTTTTTAAGAGATGCTTATGAACAACATTCTGCAGTTTTCCATGTGTCGATAGACAATATACTCAAAAATACAGCATGATTTACTGTTCAAGGACATTCTAATACAATGGCATTAAAAAAAAGGTTTTGATTGACTGCAAAAATATTCTCAGCACAGCCATTTAGCTACCTAGAAAGTAGCTGTTCTAAATCAGGAAGCCTTTTATAGTAGGCAGGATTGAGGAATCAGTCCCCCTTCAAATGTACAGGTCATCTGGGACATGCTCAATTTGCATGTCAGTCAAAAAAAAGTTAGTGTTTGCTAGTATTAGCTGCTTTTCCTTTCTCCTTCTCTCTAGCCCAAGCATAGTTACCGACAACCTCCTGTCCATCTTCTGTGGGAAGCCGTTGCCCTCTAGCTCCCAGAAGCATGCATGATACAGATGCATTGACAGCAGTGTGGTGACAGACTTTCAAAGGAATTACGCTAACACTGAAGAAAGTCCATAGAAAATATGTGATTGTATTTTATCTAAGGCAAAAAGGAATAAAAAAGAATTAAGCTATTTAAAACAAAAGAAGTTTTTTAACCTGAGATTATAAAACAATGAGTTCTTTCCTTTTCAGGGTTCAGCTTTCTACAGGTAAAGTATGGAGATGCATGCACAGTGCTGTGCTTGTATTTTGCCTTCACATATAGCTTAGCTGGCCATACATATTTCAGGGGGGTTGTTAATGGAAGCATACATTCTCTTGACATTAACATGAACTCATTGTGTTATAACTGCTCGTGTAATTTCTGCTTAGAACTACCTACTAATCATCACCCTTCCTGTGCTCACATAATCACAGCATGGCTGGAAAGCACATCCAGAGATTATCTAGTCCAACTCCTGCTCAAAGCAGGACGTTAGGGAAATCTAAATCCCTAATTATTATACAAATTAATCTTTATAGTATAAAATTGTATTAAATTTCTTTAAGAAATACATATAATTTACATTGTATACTGAATAGCCATGCTTAAGCAAGCAAGGTAAAGGACCCCAGCTCATCGTAAGGAAAAAAGCCTAGACCCCGAGATAAGGACTTTGCTTCTTGGAATCTTAAAAGCTGTCCATGAAGGATAAAAGATACCCCTGGACAACCAAGATAACACCAGCATCCTAGACCCTCCAACATGTCTTTGAAACCCTCCCATTTTCTGTATTCATAGATAAGTAACTACAGCAAGACTGACTTCAGGGCCATCTGATTGATAGAGAAGCAGGTGGATGATGACACCATAGAGATATAGTTGCTTTGCAAAGTTCCCCTATGATTAATAAAGGGTAGTGTGTGTTTGTGAAGTATCAATTAGTCAAATCGTGTTGCACCTGAGCACTTGAAATGCTTGTAAAACTACATTCAGAGTGCCCCAATTTGAATGGGACACCTCATGCGCATGAATAAAAGAACCACTCTTGTAATTCTATGCTTTGCATCCTGGCCTCTCTCCTTAGTCAGCATGGGCCAGTTGCAAATTTTTGTAACAAGGGTTGGATACAGCAGGTTGCCCAGGACTGGGTCCAGTTGGATTCACAATATCTCCAGGGATGGAGACTCCACAGCCTCTTTGGGCAGCCAGTTCCAGTGTGTGACCACCTTGACAGTAAAAAATATTTTACTTATATTCATACAGAATTTACTGTGTTTCAGTTTGTGCCCATTGCCTCTTGTACTGTCACTGAGCACCACTTAAAAGAGCCTGGCTCTGTCTTCTTTGCACCCCCATTTCAGGTATTTATAATAATTTATAAGTTCCTCCTGAGTCTTCTCTTCTCCAGTCTGAACAGTCCCAGCTCTCTCAACTCACCATTGTACGTCAGATTCATCACTGTTGTGGACCTTTGCTGGATTCACTCTAGAGTGTCCATGTCTTGTACTGGTGAGCCCAGCACTGGACCCAGCACTCCAGATGTGTCTCACCCGTGCTGAGTAGAGGGGAAGGGTCAACTCCCTTGACCTGTTGGCAATACTTCTAATGCTGTCCAGAATACTGTTTGTGTTTTTGATCTTGCTGTGGAATATTAGTCTGTTGCTCTGTAAGAAGGGGTTAATGTTTCAAAGCCATAGCTAAGTGTAAGATGGATCATTCTCATATAAGCAGTGGTAAAAGCCCAAAGTGACATTCTTCAGTATTTTTATGAATTGCCTTTAAGCTATATAGTAAGGAAAGACCAAGGACAACACACCACCTTGTGATTTGGTAAAAGTACCTGGAATTGTTCTGACTGCTGTTGCTGTTCCTACACTCTGCTTACAGTTATGTCTTATCTTCCCTACCAAGTCTCAAGTCCACAGCCTCACTTCATCAAAGAAAGCCATTGTTCACCCTCATCAGTGGACAAATGAAATGGCAAAAGCCTCCACCAAAGGGAATGAAAAGAAAATGTGACAGGATTTTCCCCCACATTTCAAGTTTTGAACATATTACATTCTCGTAATTCCCATCTCACATTTGAATAGCCCAATGTGTACATCCCCTAGTCTAATGGATAAACTCTCCATTGATTTTGGTGAGATTAGGAATAGATCTTACATCAGTAAAGAAAAGCTTATAAATCTCTTTTGAATGTGGTAGTACCAGTGAGAAAAGGGCAATAATCCAATACGAAAAGATTTTCTTTTTCATGCATTAAAATTCTGTGACATTTCAGAGCTGGTTTTTACCCATACTTTATTGTTTTTATACCTCTGCCAAAACGATTTCTCCACCAAAACTAGCTAAATGCACTGTGTAAATTTTGGAAGAATAGTAAAGAATGACCACAGTTTGAATAGGAATTTAAACCACTAGTATATTTTTGTTTAACAGCCAGTAATACACGAGATGCAGTGAAACAAAAATAGATGAGAACAATCTAATAGAAGCAGAAGGCAACTTGCCTGTGTTTGGTCTCTGTCCCTTGCAATACTTATTTCTATCTGCAGAGCTGGTTCTGCTGCCATAGCTAGAAGAATTATTTAAGGCAGACAATGAGCTTTTCTTCTTTCTATAGCAAATTTCAGTAAATTTTGGTTGTAAGTGGGGAGTAGGAATGTGGCTGCCTTGACCTGCATACACTTTCACACTTTTACAGAGAGGTTGTAGCTAGATGGAGAGAGGAAGCTGCAGGGCAGCAGCAAGGCCGAGGGTACAGTGGGGCTGGGCGTGCTTGTCCTGTGCCGCTGCGAGACAAGGGAAGGGAGAGGCCTCCAGGGGACATTTTATTTGACCTTCCCCAGAGCAACAGGCAAATCTTTGTTCCTTATTTATAAATGTAAATATATATATATATATATATATTGATATATGTAATTTCCAGTGAAGACGCATAGCCATACGTGGACCCACAGAACTATTATACATTATGTGCTGCATAAAAAGAAATAATTTTATTAAAATATTGTACAGGTATTTTGCAGAAGTTTAAAAGACTGTTAGGGTGGACTTTCGTCTTAAATTGCTGAAGTCATCTCACATTATTGACCTATGGCTTAATTTGAAATGACTTGCTGATCTATTATCAAGACATGAGCACAGATTCTGAAACAAAATGTTTTTGGAGCCTTATAATGCACTTAGGCTCAGGACAAATTTGCCTACAGTGTGTTTAGAAGAACAAAGTATGGAACTGATATTGAACTGATTTATTTTTGTTTGTCATGAAAATAGTCAGAACAATGTATATTACTGGCAGTTTTAAATACAGAGGCTCCAGAGGTGGAGAAACAGTTGTTTCTGTAAATCCGTCTGCATTTTTTGCCCTGTGACCCTGCAGTGACATGAAAAGTGGCAATATGGAATGGTGTCAAGCACTTCAGAAATCTGTATGCTCATTTCAAAGCAATTAAAATATCAACTCCAGCAAGAAGAGGGGGAGAAAAGAAGGCAAAAATCAGACTTTACACATGCCAAAGGGCTGTCCTGATTTGAAACACAGAAATGAAGTCAGCTTTGAATGCACAATGGAAGATGAGAGGATGAACCCTGAGCTTCTTGATCCTTCAGGACAACTTCAGTACTTCAGAGTTCTGCCCCAATGTTTATACTTACAGCCTCTGCCTGCTGCCTTCATGTCAGAGGATTACTTCTTCGGGAGCAAATCTGTTGACCACTTTATCTTTGAGATCACCTCAGTACTTCTCTCAAATCTGGGCAGCACCAGCTGCCTCTGCGAAGTGCAAAGTCCTCTTTTCCTCACATGCAATGGTGAAGTTGTCCTTTTCCCCTTTTTTTCAGCATCATGAAATCAGAATACTAACTGAAAACAGTATTGTTTTTCCTCATCTTTGAAAGAGAGAGGTGGGAAGAATGTTTAGTAAACATGGATTAGGGAGTTATTTTAAATAAATGCAAATTATTTTTCATAATACAGAGTGCTTTAATTAATCCCATACTGCCTGCCTTAATGGGGGAACACCCCGTATGCTTTCTCATTACTCACCCTAATGATTTTCCACACAATTAGCTGTTACTGAAGTATCCTTTTTTATTTTTTTTCCCCTGTAGATTATTCTAATTCAGTTAATAATTCCCCTTTTCCCTGGCTGCAGCTAACTGCCACCATCTAATAGCTGACCCAGTGGAAATAATAGTGAATTGTCCTGCAGGATTCAGACACCTGCTAACAGAAGCTTCTGGAAGAGGACTCCTCTATTTGCGAAGGGACTTTTACACACTGTCTGTTTAAACAGAGTAAAACTGGTTTCATTTGCACTGGAGAATTAAAATTTTAATGTATAAATAGCCTGAACATTGTGCAGCTTGCAGAAATTACTCCAATATTACTTGCTCTTCTAGTCAATGAGAAACAGGCTCTTCAGCAGCAAAGAGAAAACCAGTCCAAATGCAAAGGAAACAGAATTTCACAGAATCCCAGAACTGTCTAGGTTGGAAAAGACCTTGAAGATCATCCAGTCCAACCATTAACCTAACATTAACAGTTCCCAACTACACCATATCCCTCAGCGCTAAGTTGACCCAACTCTTAAATACCTCCAGGGATGGTGTTTAACACATTATTTTGCATAATATACATATGTACATTTTTAAACTCTAATTGTCTGACAGACCAGTTTCTATGTTGTAAATTAAAAGATAATGTTACATTAAACAAGATGACTTTATTTTAAACCCCAAATGCATTTTTGCAATCTGACATATTGCATTTATTACTTTTCATGCCAATATGGAGATCTTCTCTTGTAAAAGTCAATTAAAAACTCCATACACATTTTTTTTGTAATTTTTTTAAAATAAAACAAGTGCAGGATGAATCATGGGCCTGATTACTCCCTGTGCCTCCCACCTATTATTGTAATAAAACATATAGGTTTTATAGTGCAATTTTAAAGCTGTCCCTTTGTCTTTTGTATTCACAAATAAGGAAAAAAATGTTAGGAATGAAAAAAAAATCATATTTTTCAAGAAACTATTAATGAAAAAGAAGCAAAAATTTTTAAAAAATGGGCAATTTGAAGCACTCAAAGGAAAGGGATTGTCAGTCTGAAGAGAAATTGCTATTTCAAGAAAAGCTGGCATAAGCCTTTGCCATTCTAGGAGTTGTTGGCATTTCCTTTCAATATATAGTAAAGAAAAAAAGTCACTTTTCTGTTTTCAGATGCTTTGTTTTCCTGTTCCCATGTCTTCATATACATCTAGGAAAGAAGAGATATATATAAAAAAAAGTTGTCTACAATGCTTCATTTCTTTTCTTTAAAAAACACTGTTGCAAACAAAAAGATAAACAAACCAGCAGACGTAAACACAAAAAGTAAAACAGTTCTTCAGCCTGAATGACAGTTCCAGGGGCATATTTGTAACACACTGATATTGGACTGAATTTTTAGTATGTGTAAGATCTCTAGTTTTGAAAAGATAAACCAGTTCTGAGCCATAAATAAATATAATGGCTAATATAGCAACCCACATTGCTGCTTTTTTAGTACAGATATTAGAAGTTGCTCCTACATTATCAACAATAATGTACCGGAACACCTGCTATAGGGTAGGCTGAGTCAGTGTGGTCTACAGTACAAACCCCATGCTGAAATGCCTGGCAAGGGTTTGCATCTTCATTGCTCTTCAGCAGTTGGCAGAGCAGAAAATTGTGAAATGGATAATGTTTGATCTGAGAGAAACAGAGTATATGAGAGGAGAGGAAGATGATGTAAATTTATCTTCATTTAAGTGAAAATAAAACCTAAGTTACCAACAGTTTCTGCTCGTGGAAGAGTTGTGAGCTTGCCAGTGCGTATGTGTAAAAGCTGGCTAAACTTCTTGCTCATTAGCTTTTGTGGCCATTCTCAGATTTCTTAAGTATGTGGAAGAGCATGTTGTTCAGTTTGTCACAGTTTTTATATTTAGTTTAAAAAATGTGCAAGAGTCATTAAAAAAAAAACCAAAACCAAAATGGCTTAAAAGACTGTTTAATGAAGTTGAGTATGTGACAGTCATGTAATACCCTGTGACTGTGGACCCCAGAGATGGAGCAGAACAGTTTCCTCAAAAACTGATTTCATGTTTTCCCTTTGATTCTTTAGAGGAGCAGGGGAGGCAAATCTGCAAAAGGCTGTTGTGAACAGTGACTAATATCACCATGCGAGTGTAAAAGTGCAAAACCAGCTATCACCACAGCTTATTTTTTGACTGCAATTAAGTTATGAGTCTGTCAGTCTAAATCCAAGAGTTTATAATTAGATTCCAGCAGTGTTCTTACTTATTAAGAGCTGGGGCACACCTAAATTTTGTAATTATTTATGTCAGAGGCATATGTGCATGTGTGGTTGAATGGATAAAAAGGCTGATAAAAGCATAAGGAAAAGTGGAAGGAAAAAAGCTGTTCCCAGGGTGTTAGGCACTGGCTAGTCCATGATTTGCTGGTACCGTCACTGGGATTTCTAACAGCGAGAGAACAGCTAACACTGTAGAAGTTAGATTTAAAGAGATTATTTGAAAGATTCTCAGAGAGTATAAACCTGATAATGAAACTGGTTTTGATTTATTTTTCTTTGCACATTAATTCTAATAAATTTATTAAATTAGAGCAGTTACAGTCAGAACCACTGGGAATAAGAGTAAAATGATCACTTTATCAACAAACCTGTTTGGCTCCCATAATATCCATTCTTTGTTTTGTATACACAGAAATTCCCACTAAAAGCAGAGTGCAGGCAAGTTCTGTATCAATCCTCCCATGAACGTTGCTGATTACTGTACAGATGGCTGCATACCAAGTCCATGGGATCCACCCATAAGCAATCATTACTTTGCAGTACAGGAGTTTGGAATTACTTTCCCAGCTCCATTTTCTGTTCTGTGGTGTTTTGTTTTTAGCTTATACTGAATGCTAAATCATCCTGATGCAAGTACCAGTATCAACTTAGTTGTCCTTATTTATTTGCCACTCAGAGTGGTCCTCCTCAGCCAGTCAGGAATTGGAAGATTCAGGAAAGTGGTCTTTCTAATATGAGTAATTTACCCATCATCATGTTTAGCAGATTTTATTAGTGAACATTTTATTCCTACATTTCTTTTTTAAAATCTTGATATATGAGAAGAACAGTAAAATGCATTTATGCAAATGAGTTCTTTACAACTACAGAATGTTTGTGAAGTTTGAGTTGAAATCTGAACTGTCACAGGGTTCAAGTTACTTTTACTTGGAATTTCTTCTTTTTTTAGAGTGCTCATGTATCCATGAGAAAGTTGAGAAGGAAGACATGTAGGAGGAAGAATAAGAAAAGATGTACTTTATGAATGTTATGCTTTACATCTGGTTTAGAAAATCATCTTAAGGTTCAAAGTGAGTAACCCCAAGCAGAACAATTGCTTTCTTACTCATCTTCTTGCTTTTACAAGCATGGCTGCACGTTTGTGTACATAATTTGGACACACAACTGAAGATGTAACCTGCACAAAATTTTTAATAGTGTAAGTACTGAATACTAATGCAGTCACATAAACATTGTGATTGCTCGGCCAACTGGTTAGTATATTGGTAACAGCACATATTTTCCTTTTCAGCCATAAAAGAAACAGAACACATAATAAAAACATGGAAAATGTGATATAATAGGCTTGTTACCAAATGAAGTCTTGTGTGCTGCTCTTAATTTGTAAGACTGTCGATATTCAGAACAGATTTATAGCAGCTATACCACAATTACAGAAACTTTACAGTGTATTCACTCTTCTTATGCCAAGTGCCGTATACGAAGTAGGTGATTTGAACAAAACCAGCACTGCCAGACCCTAACTGCATAAGCACAACTTGCTGTGGTCTTTGTTTCTGGTATTAAACTCAACAAAAGTGTTTCTGCGGAGTTCCAAGCCAGGGTACTGCAGAACAAGAGTTCTTTTGCTCTAAATCATTAGTTAAGATACAAATTAAGACATTGCTTACTCAGGTAACTGAGCATTGTCCATTAATATTTCAGTGGCCGTTTTAACAACAACTCGTTATTGATCAGCTGACCAGTTCCAGCATTGCAAAAAACCGACCCCTAACTCTACTTGGCTTATGTCTGGCAGGTCTGGAAGCTGTGCTGATGATTGAACTGCTTTGATTGAAGATTTAACCTGCTCAGTGGGAAGCGCTAATGGCTCAGTGCCATGAAACTAGAGCCACCCTTTTAAAATATTTTGAAATTTTCATTTGAAATTGTGGTTGAAGATTTTAGCTTTTGTTTTTCACACTTAGACAAAACTGTCATGATGAAACAACAGACTGGAGTATTGAGGAAAAATGGGGGATTGCATAGGAAACGGTGGAGGAACTGATGTAGCTTATACTTGTTTTCCTTCCTTCCCCCTCTCGCTCGCTCAATTCAAACGCCAGGTACCAAAATGCAAATTTTCTGGATGCAAAAGTGCCTTTGAGCTACCACATGAGCACAGACAAGCTTTAACTTACTGTTGATGATCCTGTTGTGGCTGCTCAGGAATATGCTGAATAACTTCATAAACTGTACTAAGTATATCCTGGCAGGGCACAAAGTCTGAGCCAGCAACAGTTTGACTTGAAACCTAAAAGTAGCAAAGAGTATTCCTACTGTGAGTACAAGTGGGAAAACATTCAATGGAAATTAAATGGATCATGTAACTTCTCATTTTTTAAACTTTTCCCTATCAATGACTTGTGTTTGGATTTAACAATTCATCTCTATTAGTTTACATGTCACTGAGTAAGTTTTCATCACATTTGTAGTAAGACAAGCAATATTTTTAAATTCAGTTAGGATCTTGGAAGATCTAGGATGCAGCTGTTGCATCTAATATAGCAAGTATTTTATATTAGTGTACCACAGGTCAAAGAAGGAACATTTGATAAAGAGAGAAGCAGAAGAATAGATAGTAAAAAAGGAGAAAATATTCACAGAAAGGGTTCAGCATAAAACTCTCACCTGCATGTCAAAGAGAGGGAATTGCAAGACATTTCCATAAATTAAATAATACTGAAATTGTTCAATGTTAAGTATATAAATCTGCTCTTATGTCAACAAAACACCCAGTCTCCACATCCATAAGGAATTCTCAGTCTTTCTGTCTATACTCAACCGCCAGTTAATTATCTCTACTTTCTTATTATTCCCTTTTTTTGCTAACTAATTATATGAATCAGTGGATCAAATGTTGACTTTATCGTCAATGCCATAAATCTGAGTAGCTGAACATAAACCAGTGAAGTTTCTCCTGTTTCTTGAAATGGTACTGGAAATTAGAATACATTTCATTGCTGTACATCCATTCTGTTGTCCTTGTCACCTCTCTCCCTCCTGACCTACTAAGGCCCCACTTCTGCAAGGATGTAACTTCGTGATATGATCAGCCTAAGCGATATCATAGTGTAACTAAGGCTGTGATGATTTAGGGTGTGATCTCTGTACTTAATAAGCCTCCTATGGTCACAAAATTTCACACATACAGTTTGGCTGCTCTGTTTTCTAAAAGCCTTATATCTCTGCTGCTCTAAAAGTCTGTCCTCTCCACTAACTTTTATGATAACACTCTAGCCCCAGAAATGTCTATTTCAATCATTTAACCCCAGCAAAGTGTTTATTAATCTATGACTGGTTTTTGCTAATACATAATGTATTATGAGAACTAATCATAGTAACAAAAAAGGTGTGACTGTTGATGTGACCCTGTGTGATCACATTTCAAGAGCTCTCCCTTGCCTGACCATACTGATGCTGTCCAAAGGTACAAGATTGCATTGCCAGTAATTTTCCCTAGCAAAGGGAGTGTCTTCTACTTCCTCCCAGTTTGAGTCTGTTGTCCCTACATTTTATGTCCTTATTTCTCATTTTTTCTTTGTCCTTTTACACCACATCAGAATGATCTCCAACTGCTATATAGTAATGTCAGCAAAGCCACAGTGAAGTAGCATATGTAGTAGGATTCTTTCTGCTAGAGAAATTCCTGTGTGTAAGCTCTTCCTCACCATATATGAAGCTAACAAAATAATTCTTGGAAATATAGCTGAGATTTTTTGCATATTTTTTCAATGAAAGTTTTAAATGCCCCCCTGAGACTTTTCTGCACTGCCAAAGTTGTATGCTGCATGGGCAGCAATATTGGGGCCAATGGAGAAAATAGCATCACAATAGTTAATTTGCTTGTGTGACAAAAGTGGTTCAGTGCTACTCATCTATCCATTGCTACTAATATTGTTTTAATGTAGGGCAGCTGAGCTGAGACTGTTGTCTTTAGAGCTTGATTTGTTTCTTGTTGCACCATGTTGATACAAGTACTGAGATAACAACACAGTAAAGAAAGAGCAAGTACTGGGTAAACAATAGCCATGAATATGGTGTCATATAGACATCTGTAAAAAGAAACAGAAGCAAACTGAGAGAAGGATTCTGGTACAGGTATTTAGCATACCTTAAGAAATGGAAAAGAAACCATCTGTTTATGATGTAAAATCACATACCCTAGAACCACTGGCAAGATCAGGAATAGCGACAAATTCATATATCCCAAAATCATCCAAAGCACTTTCATGTCCTAAAGTTAGAACAAACAAATATGAAAAAAGGTATTGAGACAGAAAATGAACTTGGAAAATAATGACTGGCAAACTAATTTGGCCTAATTTTTAAAATATCTGAATATTGGTTGTTTGATCTGCTTTAAACCTTTTCCCTGTCAAGCTCCTAAGTGGGTGTGGAGTGAGGCAGGGCAGCTGCATAGCCAGTGTGCACAGTGCTTGGCTATCTCCAACACCTTGGACCAAGTGAGGAGCCTCTCGCTAACCTCAATAACAGTTTTGATAGGGCCACTGGAACTCTTTTTGCTGGAAGGCTAAACAGACCAATTTACTTTCATTTCCCATAGAAAGGAGGCCCAGTCCATAAGCTCAGCACATCTACACTGTAGTGCGGCAGTACCCCCTGAATCTTTTATAATGCTGAGAATAAAAAAAGGAAACATGATACTAATGGGTGACACATTATTAAACCAGTTGACAGATTGTATCTGGGGCTTCAGATACAACTTGTAGTTAGGGTGGGAGTCTTTCTCTACCCTTCCACTGTCCAGATCTGAGACTCTTGGTTTTAACCTGAGTATCATTCCAGAACAAAGGCTGCAGCACTAAAGACAATGCTGAGAGTCTCTCCTCTGACACCACTTTCAGGGGTGAATTAACCTCTGTGCTGAAGTGAATTTCGTACCTTCTTAAGCTTCGTATACTTCTCTATCCTCTCACATGTAGCAGCTTATGCCTGCTTTGGTAGAAAGGGATGGGAACAAAAGTGCTACCCTTCCAAAGGATCGCTGGTCTCCAGCCTCTCATGCCCAGGATGATGTGGGAAGGATTGTGGAGGGAAAAGAGGCAGTGACAAAAACACATTGGGTGCTGATGACATACAGAAAGGTAGTACAGAGTGTGGTAGAGGCTAAAATATATATACTGAGATGTCATATTAACATCTCACAATTTTGGTACTGATTGGTTTAGAAGTGTGATCCTCCCATGACGTATCACCTCTCACTGCTATACCGTAATACCATTGATTTATTTCATATTGGTGAGAACAGCAGAATGCAGATGATTTTTTACCCATGTTAACAGGTGGAATTCAAGCCAACAGGTATATACTGCTGTGAACTCCAGGCATGAACTAAGCCTACACTGACCCATTGTCGTTTTGGTTTTAAGTAAGCTAACATAGAGGTAGGTGTGCAACTCAAGTTAAAAACGCACTTCCCTTCATTTCCTTATTACTTTTTGTATGTGAAGATGGTAGTTTTTTGCAGGTATGGATTTTGAGCTTATGCTCATGTTTCTTTCATTAGCATTACCTGAAAATGTCTGTGCCTTCCTGTAATCAGCCCCTGGTCTAGAAAAAATAAACATGTTCTTCAGTTTGATGTCATAAGCCAAGGAAAGAAAATTAATATAATAAAATGCAATTCTCTTGATGGAAAGAACTGCAAGACCTAAGACTGATTTATTTTTGTACCTGCTCCGCAGCTTCTGTTGTATCACTGAAAAGAAGAAAAAAAAAGAAAAATCATTCTTCTTGCTCTGATGGTCCAAAAGATAAGCTGGAGCATGCTTAACTTTTACATACCTTTATGTGGCTGATATCTTTTCCATATGAATAAAAAGGTCATAGCTAGGATCAAAAATAATGAAATTCCTGTTATTACTGCAAGAGATGACAAAGATTTTCCTTTCTGGGCCAGCTTTTCCAGTCCTGTGACAAAGAAGGTAAGCACTGTATTTAGTCTCTTGTT
Organism: Athene noctua; assembly: GCF_965140245.1. Taxonomy (NCBI): domain Eukaryota; kingdom Metazoa; phylum Chordata; class Aves; order Strigiformes; family Strigidae; genus Athene; species Athene noctua. Next base: position 129,148,090 of record NC_134038.1, read on the forward strand.
CTGTACAATGTGCTACAATGACACTGAAAAATGCATCTTCTGAAATTCATCTGAAGATAGTAAACCTGCACAGAGATCCAAAATAGATACAAAATCTGGGTTCTTGTGAATTGGTAATATTTTTTTTTTTGTCATAAATCTTGTGAACTGGAAAAACAATGATATGCATATCAGAAATGAGTCCAGAACAGATTGGTACCTAGAGCTAAATGAAGGTCAGTAAACATAATCCATGAATTACAACATCACAAAAAAGTAGATGAATATTCTAATTTCTAATATTCTAGTTTGTGCTAGATGGGAGGGAAATCCTCCCAGCTGTAGGAGCTATAGAGTAGGAGGGGATAAATGAACTGCTGTATTTTTTCTAAAGATCACTGACAGTCTGGTTGCTTATCAAATCCCATCAGAAGCCAATAGATTATGTTTGTTTGTATTCATGTCTAAATATATTCCAAAGTATTTTTTTCCTTTGCTCAGATCTTTCACTGTGCATTAGCAGCAGTTTTCCAGTGGGATTTACTGATACAGAACAAACACAATACATATATAATTACATACATGAGAGTATGTGGAAAACATCTGCATAGAATTTGCAAAGACAGGAATGTGAAAGTTAGGAAATGCCAGGCATAGCTCCTTGTACACCCTTAATTTCCTCCTTTTGCTCTGAATTGTGCAGAATTCATGTAATTAAAGGCCACACCATAATCCATACAGGTAAATTAAGGCTGCATATTTGTCAATGCCAGCTTTATTAATACAATTCAAATGTGTATTATTTAGCTGGATGTGTTTCCAGTACTTTGATGAAATCCTGTGCAGAGAGCTAGCATTGCTTACATCTACTTACACCTCTGACACTGTGCTGGCTGCATGTGCAGTGATTATCACAAAGATCTAATATGTGGATTTCAAACCAGATGCATCTTGAAGATATGGGAAAATAAATCGCTGCAAGTTCACCATATTTCTTTCATACTCCTTCAACTGCTTTCCGCAGAAAAAAACACCAACAAATGGTGGAGCATCAGCTGAGTCCCGAAAAATGTCCTTTAAAACAAATGGTTTCAAATTTATACTCAATAAATATTGTCTACACAGGCCTACCAGTGCAGAAAACAAAGATGTGCTCTTTGCATGCATTTAACACACTCAAGTTAACTCAGCTTGAGAAATTACACAATGACTTGTGTACATAATGAAATACCTCCTCTTATTTTAAAATCTAACTAGTCTTGGCTAAAACTGTGTGACACTTTAGGGTAATTATTGATATAATTGTAACTTATTGATACAATTGTTTTCTTGGTGATTTTTATTATTAATTAGGCAGCTGTTTATAGCACCATATAGGTAAGTTTCAGTCCCTTAAGTGGGGAAGTTGTGTAAGGTCTTCTGAGATATCAGAGTTCCTGTAGCTGCTGAAAATGGGGTTTCCAGTATTTTGAAAGGCACAGTCCAGGCTCTGTATCTAGGACTGTGGGGACAGGGAGAAGGGATATGGAATAATATTCATAGTCTTTGCTTACTATGTTTAATCAGTTTCAACCAGAATTTATCCTGAGCAGGATCTCTGAGGTTTAGCCTCATGTGTGAATTCATACTTAGATTCAATCAGTGCTGCATTGCAAAGTGTAGGCTCGATGTCTGGATTTACTGCTATCTGAATAAATATCAAGAAAATGGCTATGAAGAGGGAACGGATTTTTTATTTTTTAAATACACACAATAAAATGTTTTAAAAAGCTTTATTTAGGCAAAATATTTGTAATCGGGAAATCTATGATTTTAAGTGCAACTAAACATAAAGCTGTGGAGTTTTCCCTTCTTTTGGGCCTTTGAAAGGAAATCTCAGCTGAATGTCTTAACACTTATTGATGAATATTCACATATATATCATAGCTTACATGAACTTCCTGAAGAAATGTTGTGTGTATTTCTACTGACGCATAGCTCAGGTTGCATTTTTTCGCCACTAATCACAGTGTTTAGTTTAAAAGTGCAGTATTCTCACTGTAAAATTGCAATCCATCTTCCAGCATAGTGAAAGCCATGGATTTGTGATGAATCCATAAGTCAGCCTGAATGTTGGACATCTGCTCTCCTTGTTTACCTGACTAACAAATGGCTGAGCTCTTTGTTCTGCACAAGCAAAACTGCTTTGTTAACTTATCTAAAAGGCGTTCTAGTCTATTTTGTTGAACATTAATAGCACACATTTCTTATCTGAAAATACTTGTATTGATCTTTATTAATAAGAGGTATCAGAATTCCTCAATATCTTTTTCTTTTCTGTATGCTTCTGGAGATTTTCTGAAAAACTGCTTTGTTGCTGTTTAACACAATCTGATACAGGAACTGAGGTTATAATATATGAGAAATAAAGGTGTGCATTCAGCAGAACCTAGCAATCAATCTATAGGTTCATAAATAAAGACAGTGAAATAATTTTTACAATCAGATTGTAATAAAACCATTCAAACCATTCATCATCACACTTCACATTATTATTATATACTCAAAGGTTCTTATAATACCTAACCACACTGGAAAAATATTAAAGACCTTAATTGCTGTGAGTCTATGCCTGGTTATTTTAGTCAGTGATGCATGCTTGAAACTATCCCATGTACTGGTCACCTGGTGGCCCCAGGGCTCATAGCTCCTGAAAGCTGTGGAACACAGAGCCTTGGACAAAATCTGCCCTTGGGAGGAAAGGCTCATCTTGGCATTGAGCAGACTTCTGCATCATTCTCTCCATTCATCTTTATCATTTTTAAAGGAAAAAAAGTAAGAAACAGCGTAAGAGACATATAATTCTGTCATGTTACTTGGTCATGATGATGTTTGACTACTGAGGAAGTTTTTCTACTCAAGGGATAAAGTTCCAAATGGCCAAATATATTTCAGTGTCAAACTCCTACAAAACTTCAGCAGCTAGTTGGTCTTGTCCCAAGCCATGTCATGCTGCGAGTAAAATCCAGATCCCACTGAATGGCCAAAATCCCCTTTGCTACTTTGTTAGCAAGACCTCACTTCTGATACATACCCTCTCTCTAAGAATTATTTCCTTTTTCTGGGGCTGACACTCTGCTCAGACATTAGTTACAGCAATGAATTAATGTTCTTACCTACAGAAGTAACGACGACTGTGAAGTGAGTTTCATCTCGTTTTCCAGTCACATTGTTGAAAGCACGGCACATGTAATCTATTGTCTTCTGGGCCACTTTATCAGATATAACTTCCAGATGGGGTCCATATTCAATTACATAAGTGGTATTGTTAGCCCTTTGAATCCACGAGTAAGTATTTGGTGGATTTGAATCTGCTGAGCAGTCGAACAATATAACTTCCCCCATGTCAACTGTAAACACTGCTCCTATATTCAGACCTTTATCTGATTTAACTCTAAGTCCATAAGGTCCATCTGCGTTGAAAAAAAACCAAACCCACAGTGGAAAAATTAAAATCAAATTATATAATGAAACTTTAAATAGAAGTGTATCTTAAAACTCAGAATTTTCAAGTTAGACTAACCTTTAGAATGGCTGGTATTGGACTCAATCATTTCAATTAAAAGGCTTTCAGTTCAGTAACTTGATCTGTACTAGGTTTATCTCAAACTACACCCATTTAATACTGATCTAATTGCTGTTTAGGGAAAATGCACAGGTCTATGTATTGTTCAGTACAATAAAAAGAATGAAACTGAAAACAGTTGTAAAAGCTGTGAAGAGCAGGTCTTCTTCAGGGGCATATATGACCCTTTCTACACAAATGCCAAACTTGCTGGCATAAGTAATTTCTCTGCACATTTAAAAGTGAACAAATTAGCCTTGAAATACATAAACAGTCACTGTAATACTTTGTAGCATAATAATTATTTGGGGAACTATCCTACAGGTATAATATAGAGTGGGGCTTGCTTAGATAACTTCAGAAAAAGTTTTCCATAAATGACTGCTAAAATAAACTTTAACCTTCCCCTCACTTTATTAGGCTTCAATTATTTCAACATTAGTGTTTCTTTCAACAGTCAGCCCTTGTGCTGAAAGAAAGCCGTGTTCTTCTAATTATATTCAGAAGAGGCATATATTGTCCAATAGTCATATGTCCATTACTCAGAAAACGGAGCAGCTAAGTATTTTTAGGGTAATTGTCATAGGAAAATGGGAAAGGAAGCAATATATTTAAATATGATAAGACTATTTCCCATGCCATTTTAATAGATCATTTCAGATCATGGTGTTTTTATATGTTTACATGTTAAAATATATTTTTACAGGGATCTAAATATATAAATTAATGTAGATAATATAATAATCAAAATGTGCCTTATTAAATTACTTTTTTCCAGTCAAAAGAACTAATCATTTTAACATTGCTAATTCCCTAAGGGCTTACATGCATAATAAAAAAAGCACAGAACTAATATTGAGAGAAGCCAAAAGAAGAAAATATGCAGAACATCTTTTTAGCAAGGTCCCTAAAGTTGACTAAAGCTGCTGACAAGTTCCTCACACAGAATGGCATAGCAAAAAGGCAGATAAGTCAATATTATGCCCACTGTAGACAGTGTAATCAAGCAGTATTTCCACCTTCCCATGGTTATCTGGAAGCATTAAGATAATGTAGCTGGGTTTGAATGTGGAATTCCTTGCTACATTAATTGGCACACTGGCACATTTCAGACTTTATCTCATCAGGAAATTCAGGCTGACATTAGACCTTCCTCTAACATGCACACGTATTTATTGTCTGTCTTTTTTTATGAGACTGATTTATTCTTCAAGAACACATAAGCAAACAGCATGCAGCACAAAACAGGCCATTTTGTGTGTGCCTCTGGGCTTTTTTCTCTATTTGTGAAGGCTTAGATGAGAGAATGTAGACTGTCACACCATGACCTCAGTTTAACCCACTTTTAACCAAATGCCCATATTTCACTATGTAAACCCAAACTTTTTATTTTCTCCACTTAGTTCTTAGCAGTAAGCTTTCTGCAGTCTCATTTTAAGGAAGGCCCAACATCATGCATAATATTTACTTGGGAAATGCAATACAGATCCACTTCAGAATTAATTAGCACTGCTCCCACCTACATCGCAAGGGCCACTCTGAAGAATCAAGGCATTTTTAAAACTTTAGATGCTGGGCTGCTTCTTCACAGGCTCTGCAGTTCCCAAGTCATTTGCTTTACTGATTCCAAGAGCCAGATGACCCTGTAATGTGCATTTCTGGGAACTGCAGACCTATCACCACTAATTTGGCTTGGCTGACCTTACTCAGGCTGCATGTTTCTGCGGAAGAGGAGTCCTCCCACAACACCAGTCTCTCACGGGGACTTGCCTGTTATAGGTATTTATTTCCCTTTTTTCATATGGGAAAGGAGAGGGATGTACCGAACTTTGACTTTTTCATAAATGAAAGTAAACCCTTCACACTCTATTTATAGGTAGGAATACACTTTTTTACTTTACAGAGAAAATCGGTAGTTCTCCTGTCCAATTCTCCTCTCTTAGAAGAATTAGCTTTTATTTTCAGTAATAATATAACCTTTGATATACATAAACAGAGATGAATAGTAAGAATAGCTGACTGGTCTCTGTGCCTCCTCACTATAGTGGGAGATTTGCCACAGTCTGCAAAAAATCAGAACAGAGTTTTGCTTTTTTTATCAGTATCATAACAGAGCAGCATAGACGAGTAACACCAACAATGTAACTACACTTTTGTATGAAAGCTGCAATTGAAAGAAACCATTATAAAAATCCTGATGCACACTGACTGGGGAAGTATGTTTGAAAAAAACAAAGAAAGGTTTTTGTAAGAAATAGTCAAATCTTGGTGAGGTATGAAAAGTGGGATTCCTTGATGAGGTCAACACAAGCATAGGGTAACCCTTCTGCTTCTCCTGGATCAGTCTTTTGCCTCTTCTGGGCATTGCGTAGATCATGAAGATCCCTAAAACACTGGGTAGCTGAGGGATATACACAGCTTCAAGGACGATTCTGAAAAGCAGGTAATTAACCATTTCCTCTCTAGGACTAAATATATTCTAGCTTTGGGAAGTCCCAAGAAAGGAAACCCCACTTAGTCTGTTAAATTCAACTCCATCAGCACAGTACAACAGTTTCTGCTGCAGCCTCCATGACACCAGCTTCTTCCAGTCTTGAAGTAATTTGTTTCTGGGTCATGCTACTGCAATAGCCATGTTCTGGGGTGCATTATCATTATAGCTAATGGAGAAGCAGTATAGTATTAATAAGAAATGAAGAACAAAACACTTTTGATTCTCAGTATAAAAACATGGTGACAGCCTTCATGGATCCCTCAGCTTTACTTCTCCTTTCCAGTATCATTCTGAACAGAAATCTGCATCTAGTCTCAATAACGCCAGTTAACCAAATGACTTGTAAAATAATAAATCATCTTTTCTGACTAACAATTTACTGCTCTGTGGGAATATTTCCAATTGTTCCTATTACCATGAGCCTGTTACAGTTTCCAAGCAGATGGCAGGTATTTACTGTGAGTGGCCTTTTTTTTATCACTGCCAGTAACTCCCCCGCAGCAATGACATATGGCACATAGAGATCCCAGGGCCTGTTCTGGATTGTTATTGACAGTTGGGAGCTGGGAGCTAAACTACTACTGCAGGCAGAGGTTGCACCGAATTGTGACTTCGTACAGCTCAGGAAGTAAGACCCTAACTCCCATCACTAACTTGGATACGGATAGTGGTGCAAGTACTGCAGTTTTTCAGCATTGCATTGTTTTATCTCTTTTTTTTTTTTTTTTTTTAATAAATTTCAAATTATGCACAAAGCAAACCCTCAGTTCTGATGAAATAAAAAAGTACATTCTGAAAATACTAATATTTGTAACTATTTCCACATGTGGAGAAAAACTGAATCTGAAAGTTTTTGATATACACAGATCTTTTGAGTTGTATATCACAATCGCTCAAACAGCAAATTTCCAGAAATGTGGGCACAGAAGAAACTTTGTGATTTTAAAGTTCTGCTAAACAATGGGTCAAAAATAGATTTTCAGTTTAGAACTTTGAAAAATTTTTCAAATTTGCTGGAAAATACATGTAGTTGAGTGAGGGAGAAGGGAGAAAGCAGTACCAGAGTTGACACTGAAGGGCACACACCTTGTCAGTGCAAGTGTCCCAGACACCCAGCAGTTGGCTGTGCCACAAATGAAAAGAGCAAGTAGGAAAGGTAGCAAGAGTGGCAGATATGTTTCTAGCCTGACCTGATTTTATTGCATTGTAAGAAGGCTGTCAGGTTGTGCTGGATACAGTGTCCCCAGGTTTTGTGTAGGTATTCTTTGAAGAGAGAGATGTGTAAGGCCCATTCATAGCTCATTAATGTGAGAAAAGCAGTAGAGGCAGTGCATTCATACACATGCATCTTTCATCTTAGCACTTTAAGCGCTTAAGTGAGTTGAGATGCGACTGTACAAAAGGCATTTAAAAATGTGCTACTTTGAGGAAAGAATATGCTGATTTTTAAAAATTTTTTAAAAATTTTTTTTAGATTTTATTATGGTAATGATAAGTTAAAACTCCATCAGTGCTGGTTATTTTCTTGTAGAGCATTTTATCGTGATTCCTCTGTCTAACGTGTCTGCACCTAAGGGATCAGCTCTTGTCTAACAATGTTCTTGATAGTCTTTACTAATTTAGGCAGTCTTTTTCTCTTCTCTAGTGGAGTGTATAGACACCACCCCCCCCCCCCGCCCCCGCGCCTTAGATGCAAGCCACCCCCTCATCCAATTCTTCTAAGTTATAATTAAAAATAAATAAGTAGCAAAATGACTAATGAGAGATGAAATGGGAAGAAAATGTGACGTAGTAAGAGGTGTAGTTACTGAATATGCTAGTAGTGCTATCATAACAAGTCTAGGGCATGGTCTGTCTACCAGCTGCCAGTTGACAGACCCTGGCAAAAGCAAGAGCCCTTGGATCGACAGGAATACAGTTCCAGTCCTTGCACTGTGCCATCCACACTGTGCCAGTGGGTAAACTAGTTATATCTGAACAGAACTGGTGGCTAAGTAGATCCTGACCTATCTGATTTCAGCTCTCCTCTGAGAAGGGCAGTTTGACCCCTGAGGACATGAGCCTGGCAAGGTCACACAGGTAGCATGTGCTACTTGCAAATCTCAGAGGCACTGGGAACAAAATGAGAGTGCCTTTTCTAAGATTTAAAGTATAATCGTTGAATGTTGATTAAACCAATCTTTTGTTTCTTCCAACTCATTTAATTCATGAACTCAACTAACTCACAGTTAGTCTCTCTCTGCTATCATTTCCAGTCAAAATATATGGCTAGTTTATGGTCTGTTCTTATGCCAGCATTGGTCTTTACACAACTCTTCTTGCTCCCTCATGTTTCCCACTTGACATGTAAAGCAAACACTCCTTTCAACTCTGATTTTGCTAAATCAGACTGGGGTGTCTTCTCCATTCCTTTCTGTTCTGTTTCTTTACAGTTTGAGATCATTGCTCTGGGATGTGCAGGAACTGCACGCAATATTCTACATGTGGTCTCATCTTCTGTGTGCCATTAGTATTATTTCCTTGTTGGAAATACTTTGCCAACACACCCTAGAATTACATGTCTTTCTCATGCCTGAATCATACTTCCAGCTCACAGACATCTTGTGGTAGCTGTCACCCAGGCTTGCTACACACCAGGCTTACTTCTCAACCAATCTCCATCTTATGAGCAGAAGTTCATAGTTTTTATTCTCTAAAAGTGCATGACCATTTATTTTTGACTAGAAAATTTCATATCGGTTCTATTACTCTGTCATACAGTCCTCCCAGTTTAATGTTGTAGGTGAACTTCATTGAGATACTCCCAGTCTTTATGCTCATGTCATGTCACACAATGAAAGTATTAAACAGAACTGGACTCAAAATAATCACTAGGAAAACCACTGATACCAGTTCTTCAGCCTGGTACTTCCCGTACTTAGCTTTTTGATACTGTTTGCTGTTTCCATTTTTAACAAGATTTTCATGTATAACCATCTGATTATTTTTTTTTCACTTCAGTCACATCTCCACCAGATCTGAAGATGTCTGTACTGTGGAATTCCTGAAGTTCCTATTTGAATTCTGCTGTTCAGACTTACCTTCACAACTACATAACACTTTTTATTATACTGTTATAAATTAGAGCTGTTACAAACAAGCTCATTTTGAATGCAAGCTCACATATAACGTCAACTGTTTTCTGCCAGTTTCCATAGTTAGAGGCACTCTTTCCAGCCAGATTATTTATACAAAGATAATTATGAATATTTCATATACTCACAATATATGGTTGGTGCAATTATCTCACTTTCCATTGCACTGACAGGGTTAGATACCAGACAGCTGTAATTCCCAATGTCTTCTTTTACAACAGGAACAATTAGAAGTGTAGCATTGTTTGATGAAAAGGTGTAATTAGGGCTGTCATGGAGAGGCTTCCCATTTTTCATCCACTGGTAAACTACCCTTGTACCTTTACCCACAGTACATTTTAAGGTAATATTCCCTACATACTCCACTACCCCTGAAGACGGTTCAGTATGTACAATTGGCTTTGTGACAGGAACTGTAAAATAAAGAGATACGAAGAGTTGTAAAAGTGACAAGCCAGTATGTTACAGTCTTCATTGTCAAGGTGACAAATAGCAGTCATCATCCTCTCTGGAAAGCACTTGGAGTTCAAATTTTATATATCAAATTTGGGTAAAGGTTGAAAAAAGAAGGCCATATTCTCAGCTGATGTCTATAAGAATTGTTCTAGTTCTTAAATAAAACTAGACTGTTTATATGACTGGTAATAGGACAAACACTGCAGCCAGGTATACCATGGCCTCCAGCTCCTGCCTCATAAGCAGATCCCTGTGGCCACTGAAATGAAAAGACTGCAAAGCATGACCTTGCCCACAGTGTGTGACTTACTCAGGTGGCTGCCTGCAGCTTTGCTGACACTGGGCACCGCCGAAATACACTGTCGATCCAGTCGTGAGGGTGGCTACAAACTGGGATAGGTATGGGAGTTAAATGGCACCTATAACTTTGTCAGGTCAAGATGTCATTCACTTCATTATTCCAAGGACAAAAGTTACAGGCCTTCCCCCATATAATCCATAAATTACAGTAGTTCAGGGAAAAAGACTATTTGAAAGTTAATCCATCTTCATGATTGATAGCAGAGCTGAGCCTTATGAAACCTTATTATTTAGAAGGTCATCTAATTTCTTATTAATTACTGGTTTTTATACCTCTTCATTTTTTTTTTTACTTATGATCCAGAAACATTAGTCAATATATTAATTTTGTTTAAAGATTACATACTTTAGCATTCCCTCCAACAGCAGTAGAAAACAATGTAACTTAATTGTTAGTATTTATTCATGTATGAATGTATTAAATTATACACTATTGTAATTGGCTACTAAGAACCAGTACTTCAAAACTATTGCAATCTTATTTTCAAAATGAAGATACTATATTTTACTAACTTACCATCAACAGCTACTTGAATTTTTTGACTGGCAGCTATTGTCCCATTTCCACGGACATTGACTTTTACAATGTAATTGCCCTCATCACTGATATGCAATGGATTGATCATCAAAGATGCATTTGGTGGTATGAGGGTAAACTTGTGCTGGTATTCCAAGTCTGGAACTACAGTTTGATTTACAGAGCCAAGCAAGTATTTTGGATTACTTTGTGGCCTCTCAAAAAGCCAAATTATCTGGATTTCTGAAGCTGTAGCGTTGAAATTGTAGTCAACAGTAAGATGGAGTGGTTGCCCTGCAATACCATGGATGGTATGAGATGGTACTGTCAACTTTAAGGCAGAACAAATACCTGCATAAAAATGAAAGAACAAACAAATAAATAAACTCAAAACACAAATGGAAACCCTGGAAAACTCAAAGGAGAAGTTCTCACAGAGAAAAAACTCTCAAGGTTAAAGCTTTCGCTTTTTTGTATGATTATAACACAGATTTCAAGTAAGAAAAGGGCAAACACTCATTCACCTCGGTGAAGTTGGATCTAGCTACAGAGTTCCAGTTTTAAAATACATGAAAAAATCAAAGGAAGGATATTGGCAATTTCTGGGCAGAGGATCTCTTATTGTTTAAAATTTGACAAAAATGAGAAAATATGCATTATTTTCCTTTTATAATATTCCAGATTTCTAGATCTTATCCTGCCTAACAGTCTTGCATTGCAAACTCAATTTCTAGGAATTTTTATTCTGGGTTGGTTTAGCTGGGGAAAAGTTTCTATACTGAGAAATCACCTGAAAATGTAAGAAGCAACACTTCCATGAATACAGCTGATCAAAATCATATATAGTTATTATTGCTGATTGCTCTGTACCATAAGACTAAATTCAAGAAACATTACTAAGTTTTCAGAAGTCAAGTAATCCAATTTTAGGAAAGCGCAGAATTAGGGTTTGCTGTTGATATGCACAAAAGCAAAATTTTCAGCCATATGATTAATCCTGTTCTCCAAGAATCCTGCCTCCGTTAGGGTGCAAAATGGCCACTCCTCAGTTAATCATCAGCTCAGTTAATCATCAGCTTTCCTGTATTATATATTTTAATCTTTTTTCATTGTGTTGGCCTGGGACAGATTTACAGAACATTATTATAACTTTACTCTTAGGACTCAGTGATTGATTTCCACATGAACAGCACTCACAAGTAAAGCAATGGTGTAATGCATTGACGTTAATGAATTGATTTCACAACACCATTATAATCGATATGACTTTACAGATGAGGAATTTAAGACAAGAGAGAATTAACAGCAAAATTACCCACTCATTTTAGATGATCAATTTGAAATATTAAAGTCTGGATTTTTCAAAATACATATTTTAGTATGTTCAAGATGCAACTCTTATTGACTTCGGTTGCAGGTTTGATTGCTCAGCACTGAGTGCTCAATATTGCTGAAAAGCACACTGCAAGGGCTAAGTCAAAACCCTGGGGAAAAAGCAACCTCTTATTAGTGAGAACACATAAAAAATGTGATTTAAGTAATCTGTCTACCACTGCATAAGAGCACACTGAAAACTAAGAGAGAGAATGCACTGCCCAGGGCAGCATGCAATGATTTCACAATGCACCATCCATTCTTTTCCTGCTACCGAACATCTTCGGTTGGACCAGATGATTCTTGAGGTCTCCTCCAATCTGGTATTCTATGATTCTATGATTCTTGACATGCTTTCCAAACTCTGAGACACAAACGTAACTCCTGAGCTGACGTACATATACTGTCTACCTGGAAAGGGGGGTGCAGAGGGAGCTACATGTGAAAAATACGTGACCATGCTATTAAAGGTTAATATGAGGCAGAGATAACACTGTTTCTTAAATTTCCTACCTTCCTAGCATTTGTCTTTATGATAAAAAGAAATTTTTAAAGGTTCATTTGTGTCTAATTTCCTAGGTTATATAGCAGGAGAAGATAAAGATATCAATTCAGTAGCATGATACAGTATCTGTATCTGTCTCGGGTTAGAATCTTCAAATTTCACTGCACAGCTGTTTGCCACTTAAGCTAACTGCAAAAGAAACTGTCACTGGGGATCAGGGTAGGGACACAAAAAGGGGGTGGGGGTAACATGCAGCACGGCAATATGTAATGCCAGTAATTAATGTTACAGGTACTCTGGAAGGGCATAAAAAGTAGCAGAGTAAAGATGGTGTGGGAGGCACCTGGCTTGTGGGTAGACAGCAATGTTGTCCGTGCTGCTGAAGGTGCCCACAAAACCATCTGTGAAATACTCTATTTCAGGAAAAAATCCTATTGCTAAGAAATCTCTGGTCATATTCTGTCCTTTCAGGAACTAGTGAGTTTTACTATCAAAAAAAGCCAGCTACAAAGTCTACCCCCAAAAAAGTAATTTTGTGGCTGGCATCACTTTTCATAAAGCTGACCTATACTATACTCAACTAGAGAAGACAGCTTGCAGCGTTTCTGAGGGTGTAGCAAGGAAGCCAAAGGAAAATGTGGCAGAACACTATTGGGGTGATGTGTATAAACACAGTGAAATCCTTTGACAGAAGGACAGGCAAACACACCTTCTCAGGGGCTAAAGAGGAAGCAGGCAGAGGAGTTCAGGTTGCATGGACACTGAGGTGGAAAGGACAGTTGGGGATCAGCGGAGATGGGAGAAGAATGGGACAAAAAAGGAGAAAGTGTGTAGAAAAATTAAGGAGAAGTTTAAGTGGAGGGTACACAGGACAGAGATGTTTACATGCTTAACTTTTTCTAGAACAAAAACCTGAAATGGCTGAAGCCTGTCAAATTGAAGCCTCCTCCCCTACCCCTTTTTAATAGTATTTTGGCCTGTTGTTCCTGCACTGTTTTCTAATGCTGCACAACTCTTAGGGACTTGCTAGACTCTGGTTAATGGGAAATCAGCTTTGTTGGTTGTTGTAACATTTCTCAGAGGCAAATTCCCACCCCCCCGTGAACCTTACAACACAAATTCCTCAGTAAAATCCCTCACAAAATATTTAATGCTGGAAAGGTATTTCATATAACCCACTGAATACATTTCAATTTTTAAATCTCCTTGAATAAAGTCAAAAACATCTGTTAAACACTGGGAGATTTGTAAATGATCAATTAAAAGAACTGTCCATATCCTTCCTCATTCTTTAGGCATAACATTGCTCAATTTTTGAGTTTACTTAGCTGTCAATAAGCAATTGTGCAGTAGGACAAGAAGCCAGTAACAGCTGTAGTGTAATCATAAAATATGTATAACAAATAATATTTCTCACATCTGTTCATGCAGAAAATCACCAAAACCCAAGCAGGTCTAATGAACACCAGGATAACTGGGATCACCAGTGTAGAAGGTACCACCACAGTACAGTAAGTAAAAGAGAATTGTGTCTGGAAAACTTAATTTCTTCTCAGTTAAAAAATGTAGGAATATAAACTGTAAATTTAATTTGTTCCACTTGATTCATGGGGAGAATCAGCTCCACGTAACAGCTTGGAAAGACATTTTGGTTTGCAGTTAAGGAAATTCTTTTAACAAAGACCAGAGGTGGTGAGGGCAGAAACCCTGTTTTCCCCTAGGGTCTGTTCAGAAGGCAACTTTGGTCAACTGTCGTTTTTGTTTCTTCTTCTGGGTTTGCTGGGGTGATTTTGAGGAGCACCATCAGCATGCAGGAGCTCCTCCATTGCCAGTAAGGTGAGGGGCAAGGCAGGCTGCAGCTCAGAGTAGTTAAATGATGGGGCTTTGTCAAAGGCAAAGGTTTTACAGGAGCAGTACTGGGGATACTTCTGGCTTTAACAGAGATCAAATCTTTTGCAGTCTGGAATATTCTTCACCAAAAGGGTTATTTCCTCACCAAAAGAGTTATCAAGCACTGGAACAGGCTGCCCAGGAAAGTGACTGAGTCACCATCCCTGGGGGTATTTAAAAGATATGTAGATGTGGCGCTTAATGACATGGTTTAGTGGTGGACTTGGCAGTGCCAGGTTTACAGTTGGACTTGATGATCTTATGGGTCTTTTCTAACCTAAATGGTTCCATGATTCTATGTTATTAGACTAATTTTGATTTTTTAATTAAAACTGAAGACTGTTATGACTAATCCTTGAATTAATGTTAATAGTGAAATCAAGCCAATGTGCCAAACTCTTACTTCATTCTCATCAGGCACAAATTCCATATAATTTAAGCCTATCTCTGTAGCGTTCTAAACATAATACACCTTTTCCCAAGACAACGGCATTCTGAAAAGTAGTTTTTGTGTAATGACTGCAAGGGTTGTACCAAAATGACCTCCATTTGGAGCTCAGTGATCTGTGCTTTGCTTCCATCTCATTGCTATCACCATTATTAGCAAGCACAACAGAATCGTTGTTGACATAAAACAAGGGCTGCAGCTTTAGTTTAAATAAAAAACTATGACATAACTTTTGAGTGTATGGCATAAACCAAAACCTGCTTAGCGAGGTTTTATCATTCTCTGAATTTAACATGCACATCTCCTTGTCAAAGTGAGTTTGGATTCTCAACTGCTTTTCACCAGTGTTCATTTAGCTCTGCAGCTCTCCAGAAACGTGATACTTGGCGTAAAATGTCACTAGATCTGTGGGAATAGTTTTTTACACTTTTTGCAAATATGTCCATTTATTAAAAGACCCCCAGATATAATCTGAGCATCTGCAATTCCTATAACCCCATTTATATCAGGAGAGAGACTCGAGCATACTCTTTCCCAGTTTGGGTTTTTTGCCCAGGAACAAGTTCCACTGAGCTTTGTTGTTGGACCTAATTTTAGCTTCGGATGTCAATGTCTTCGGTGGGTTTTGTGTCATGCTCCCAGTGCACCTGATTCTTGTCATGATAGGAAGTACAAGCTGCCTATTTCCCATACTAGGAAAGGCGTATATCTGAGTAAGGGTATACAGTGAGACTTCCTGGTGAACAAACGCATACTCTGAAGCACTCTGCTCACATACCAGTATCTGTTGTAGGATTCTAATAAAAAATGTCCAGTAAAGTTGTAATGTAGATAAAGTGCATATTCACTGTGGTTTTTATCAACCACGGTTTTAATATTTAAAGAAGAAATCCAATAATCTTCATATAAAACTGCAACTGTTACGAAGCCAAAACTCTTGACAAAGTATTTAGCTCAAAATCAAGAAAACCAGGTGACTGTATTTGAAGTTCACAAAGATAAAAGAAAAATTGCCCTTACACATGAATGAGTAGTACTACATTTGTAATATTATATATTCCCTTTGTTGATATTTACAAACATACTTAAGTACAGAAAGAGTGTAAATAAAGAGTTTCTAGAAATGGAAGTTTATCTAACATTTGACCATATTCCTGTCAAAGTGCATAGAACATCTATTTTTTATCAAGTGAATGGATAACAAGGTGTATACTTGTGAAAACTGCACCCAGATACCAAACAAATGTACTAATAATGGGAAGACATTCTTCAGTTGATTGAAAGCTTAATATAGTTTTAATACCAAGTACATTTAAATATTACATATAAATTTTCCCTATTCAGTGTAAGGCATCATAGTGAACTGAACAAAAATGCATCAGCAGTGTTTCAACATAGTGCATTTTTAAAGAGATTTGTAACACTCTCTATAAACTTTGGTTCAGAACTCATCCAACATTACTTGTTAAAAGGAATGCATAATTATATATTAATATATAAAATGTGACAATATATGTAATCAACACCTGTGTTTTATATAGAAATTATTTATAGCACTAATTTTTGTTTGTTGCTAAAAGTTTATAGCTCCACTCACAAAACAAGGTGACACTATCTGATTAAAAGCTTTTAGGCTACTTTCTTGAAAAAAAACAGCTGACAATACAACAGAAATAGCTTTAAATTTAGGAGTTTAAAACCAACCCCACATTTCCACTGTGACAATCAAACATAATTCATACTGTTTCTTACCTACAAGCAGAAAATATATTTTGCATTGTAAGTCCCAGAAGAAGTTGGCTAAAGGGCTCCACAAAAGCATCTCGTCCCACACAAATCCCACCTTCTTCTCAGTGCTAAGCCAGGGCTTGGACCTGCAGCTGCTGGTTTATTTGCTAGGGAAATCAGCAATGAGTTAACAGGCCCTATCCTGTCCCCTGCCTTATGTGATTTGAATATGTGTATACAAAGAACAAAGGGAGTGGAGCACCTGTTAGATGAGCACCCATCTTCATTGCTTCTGACTTTATGGTAACCCTTCCCCAGCAGTCACAGCAAATATGGCACAGAATGTAATAAATGAGGCACAGAATACAAAGTACATTGAATTAATACAAATAAGTGAACGGCCCCAATATACAGGTTATAGAGATATTAACATCCTTTAGTTAGTTTCATATAAATACTGTGCTGCTAGATGGTTCTGCTTATTTCAAAGTAGTACTCAGAAGATTTTTTTTCAGCTCTTCTCCAGTGAGAGCCTCTCCTTTTCTGTTATTAAAAATATATTAAACAGCTATCAAAGAGCTTTGATGAAATTTTTTCTAGTACCTTCTAGCTCGTTACTCTTGTGTATTTTCTTTCCTAATATAAACGTAACCTGGCGATGATTTTGTTCCCTTTCCCTAAACAACATGTAATGTGAAGGGTCCATCTTCTAACAATGAATCCTGTGGCTACAATGGACAGCTTACTACAGTTGTTGAGGTAGAGGCTGATTACTGTTTATTCTGCATTAACTGACATCAGTTTAAATTAATATTAATGCATGATTTGGATTTTGTCCAAGGCTGTCACTCACTGTACAAATCTAATCAGCAGCAAACCAGGCAACCTTCCATAGTTGCATGTGCAAGTAACAGTTTCCAACAGCAAATATTTGCATCAACAGGGGTATTTTATCCCTAGAAAAACACACTAAGTTTTTTCTGTACAGCACTTAGCAGACTATTATGGATTAACAAATATTAAGCTAGACTGTATCCTGCCTTGTGCAGGAGGGACTGGTAGCAAGGAATTGCCTCCCTGTCACTGCAAGGGTCCTGCAAGGTGCTAAGATCTCACCAGAAGGGCTGAACGCTCATTATTTAAGGGACATGAAAAAAACTGTACAATCAAATATAAGAAACAAGGTTGTTTCAGGTTAACAAAAATATAATTAACTCCGTGGTCCCACCAGAAGTAATGTCACCACCTGACATAAACCAGAGGAGGGTATTCTTCATATTCCCAAAGCCTTCCCAGGTCCATTGTCCTGCCCTTCCTGAATGCTGCTGTTTATAATCTGCTTAACCCACTTAACTGTAGGATAGATATATCAAATTGCAACCTTTTCTAAAATCTGAATTAGAAATTATCATCTACTACATTTCAACATGTAATAAAGTGTTGGTCACAGGTTCCAATTAATTTCTAACAGAAATGAAGGGAACTTTCACATTGGGATAAAGCCGGTGTTGACATTTTAAATGCCCTATGTGAGCAAAGAAAATAAAAATAACAGATTAGAATAGTTATGTTTTTCAGGTAATCATGCCTCCTTATTTCCAGCATTTGGGTATGCTCCTGATGTCATTAAAATGTTGCAAGTTTTTACACCAAGTCACAAAAATGAAGTGGATGCTAAGGATGTGTATTATGTTTTCTGTAGAAATCTAGCTTGTGCTGGTTGTTAAATGGCATCTAAACTTAATGCAAATCAAACCTCACTCCCTTTTAATAAAAGCAACTGCATTAAAGCAACTTTATTTTCAGCAGTAACATTCCAAACACTTCTGAGTATTTCTGCAAATTTTAGTTAGTTTTATTATATGAGAAGTAACTTTATCATGTGCTAAACTTGTTAGAGGTTTTCCACAGAAATAATTACAGAGGATATTCCCAGTGGTAGCCAGAAGTAATAAATTCTTGCCAAAGAATGCAGGGAAGGCTCCACCCGTCCTGACATTCATCATCACTGTGCTGGTTCAAACTGAGAGCAGCACGCCTGCTTTTACCTGACCTATCCTGCAAGGATTTCCCAGCCAGCTGAGGGGCTAAATAATAATGGAATTAGGAAATGCATGCTAAACTGACCTATGTGCAGCCTCTAGTAACTCCAACAGGAAATACAATCCTTTCTGCAGATACTACTATGCCACTGTGAATGTGTTGGTAGCTTTACTATTGAATGTCAACTCCAGTTAAGCAAAGATTATTGGATACATTCTTCCTTTTCTTGTATTAAGACTTTAAAATGTATCAGTTCCTTGTGGTTTTTTTTGTTTTGTTTTGTTTTGTTTTGTTTTTTAGCTGATATCTATACAACTAAGCGCAGAGACATGCAAGTCTGTTTCAGTGATGCAAAACTGCATCATCCGTGAACAGGCCCAACACTTTTGTGCTTAACACCCAAAATAACCCAAGGCAAACAGCAAATCATCATTATTCAAGTCTCTTTTCTAGCTAGTCTGTCTCTTCCGACAGAGCCTCGTTTTGTCTTCTCAGATAATTGCTTTCGAAGCCTAAACAAGTGAACTTCAATGTTCAAATACTCAATAAACATCCCCAGAGAAACCCTCGGCCTGCTGGGCCACCAGTGCCAGAGGAGGCGTTCGTGGATATAAACGTATGGAGGGGCCAAGGCAGAGCGCGGGCTCTGGAGACGAGAGTCTACGAGCGCCTTCAAGCAGCAGAGGCTGCCAAACTGCGAGCTCCTTCCACCGCTCCGCAGGGGCACCGGAGGCACCTGCCCGAGCCTCTCCTCCGCCGCCACTTCCCCGGCGGAGGCGCCTCCCGCAGCCACCGCTTCCCCGGCCCGGCCCTGCCCGCCCCCCGCTCCCCCTCACGCCGTGCCCGGCCCGGCCGCCCCCGCCCCTCGCAGTGAGGAGCCGCCCCGGGGCTGCCAGCGCCAGCCATGCGCGCCGCGGCGGAAGGCGCCGCCCCGCCCGGTGCCCGCCCTCCCGGCCGTGCTGACGGGGGTTGTAGTTGGGCGGCGCCGCCCGAGGACTACCGGTCCCAGGGAGCAGTGGGCCGGCTCGGTCAGGTGGCGCCCAACATGGCTTCCCCGTACCCGCCGGGGCCGAAGCCCGCGGCCGTGCGGGACCGCTGAGCGCTCTCGGGGCGGCGGCGGTGGCGGCACCCCCATCATGCAGAAGATCAAGTCGCTGATGACCCGCCAGGTGAGCAGCTCGGGTTGGGAGGGCCGCGGGGTCCCGCCGCGGGGGTTCCCGGGCTCTCCCGGGGGGTGCCGTGCCTGGGCCCACGGCGAGGGGGGTGCCGGCGGCCGGGGCAGGCGTGTGCGGCCATGCCCGGGCATCCTGATGGGCCTGCGGGGCGCGGGCGTCGCCCTCAGCCCTGCTGTGGGGACAGGGAGGTCGTGGTGTGTCTTAGCTTGTGGAAGCATGCATCCAGCTTTTTTTTTTTTCCTCTTTAAATCAAGAAATGGAAGCATGAACAGGTGCCAGCACTTCGCTTGGGCGATAACAAATTGCTGTTAAAGATGTCACGGCTGGCCTGTATCAGTTTCCTTTTTCACGTATAATTTTGGCGTGCCGGGCCGTGGCACTGTAACGTGGCTTTGTCTGACAGCAAAAGCTTTTGATCAAAAGGGAGGCAAGGCTGTAGATGTGCCGGGGAACTATTTGGGTGGGTGCATACTGGATATGTGCTATAGTACTTAATGTGTTTGTTAGCTTATTTCCTCTTTACCAGTTGTCTCTGGGATTATGTCGATCTGGTCTACGTTTGGACCAGTGTTTCAAAGGGCGTGAGCCTTTTCAAAGGATTGTATTAGAAAATCATTCAAGTCATTCACATGTACAAAATATCTCTAAAATGAAACCTTTGTCTGTGTGTCTAAACTTGAGAACTTTAAAAATCACTTGAGTCACCCACATCAGATACTCTAGATAGTTATAGACAACGATGGGAAACTGAACTTTAGGGTTTTTTTTAAACTACACCCTCAGAGTTGTGATGCTTACGCAGGAGACAGGGCTTAAAAATGGACACCAGCATGGAAGCTGAATTTCCAAAATAATGTTCTGTTCCCCTTCAGTAATAGGGGTAAACAATCAGTTTTCAGCTTGACTAAGAGGAGTTGTGGCAAGCCTGCCCAGCGTGGAAATGCCTCGGTCAGAAAATGATGCAATTTAGGCAGTTTTCAGCCTTTGGAAGGATTAAGTCCCATCTAGCATTTGATAAGTGGCACTTTTTACTGCTTCTGAAGATAAGCTGCTAGTACTTGCAGATTTTTGAGAGGATGTGTGGAAGGTTTTATGTGAAGTGTGAGAAGCTGCAGCAGTTGCTTTGGTTGGTTGTTACCTGGAATTTCCAGTGTATAGGGGTGAGTCACCTTTGGTGGCCCTAACTGGAAGGGGAGGATATTTTGAAATGGTGTGCAAGGAAGTCTGAGAATCAAAACCAAAATGAAGAGGTTTTGCATCCTGGGAAGATGAAACAATTGCAATATGTAGTAGTTGCCACAAAAGTGATGAACTTGTAAAACATCAGTTTAAAAGGATAAATACAAACTTCTCTGTCATAAATTTAAATAGTAATTACATAGGTCCTTTTGTTTCAAAGAAAGTTTAGAGGTCTGAAAGGGGTTTGGAAACTGTTTAGGTACTATTAGCATCACCTGCAAGAGTAAGAGGGAGGCCTCCCTGAAACTCGTGGCTCATGTGAACGTGCTGAAGTCTCGAAGGGAGCTGGAGTTGGAACCACTTTGATTCACTTCTCTCTAGGGGAGCTGTCAGAAAATGTGCTAAGCAGTATGTGCTCTGGTATTGCTTCATAAAATTGTGAGTGTGCTGGATATTCAGCAAACGCATACTCAGCTGGTTAACTGATGCTTCCTGTACAAAGCTTCGATCTACTAGAGCATATTTATGTGGCTATATGTGTTTTACAGAGTAATAATTATATAAAACATCTAATGTGGATTATGCAGCATTTTCAGCTCAGTTATACATAAGGAAAACCAGTCCTAATAGTGTTATATGGTAAACACACAAATATGCTATCAAGCAAAAATAATACAATCTTGCTACAGAGTAGGTAGCACTTAACTTGAATTTGATTATCTGATTCCATTAAACCAGTTAGTTGATGGAATTTTTTGGACACATGCATTTTTAGATTTAAAATAACAGCTGGAAGGTGGAATGAGGATATAATTGAACTTCATGAAGGAAATGCTAATGAACTGTACTGAAAAGATACATATTGCAGCATGAAGTTGGAAATGTTCAAGTGTTTGAGGAGCATAATTTGTACACCAATAATCTTTCTTAAATGTTTATAGGATAAGGTCTTAGCCTTCCAGCCTTCTGTCAGTGTGATTTATTAAAGGACTTGTAGGTATACATTCAACACCAGATGACTTTGTGCAGTTTAATTGCAAGACACTGACTATTAAAATTCTTTTAAAGGGTCTAAGAAGTCCTCAGGAGAGTGTCCATGACCTCAGTCCTATTGAAAGCTTTCGGATTCCTAGTAAGGTACGATACACAGTCTCTCCACTCTCACTCTCTTAATTTTTAGTTTTTCATTTTACAGTTCTTTCTTTTTTTTTTTTTTTTTCTTTTTAACACCAAGTTTGCTGTTGTTCTTTTTGACAGTTCTATTTCTTGCTGAAAATCTTTCGAAATATTTCAATGAAAGAGTTAAGAGCTGTGAGGCAAAACAGTTCACTGACTCAGAATGAACTTGCATTACAATGTCTTGTCTTTCTTGGAACTTTTGAGTTGTTACCTAGGTTTTCTGCTGGAATGAATTTAAAAAAATGAAGAAGGAAATAGAAAAGTGCTTCTTTTTTCTTTAATTTGGAAAGTAGTTATTATACAGCAAGCCTATATAGTTTATTAAAGTTTTTTGACTTTTTTGGGGTCTTACTACTTAAATAATGCCAGCTCACTCTTGTCTCACAAATCATGCTGAATAATCTGGGTGTGAGGGAACGATTGTCACAATATTTGACTGTTCCTTATACCCTGTTGATCTGAGTGCATGATTCACAAGACTTGCTGTGGGTGTTGTTATTTTTCCCTAAGTTGGACTTTGCATTTAACAAATGAGATATTTAAGTTACTGACTTGAATTTGGATGCCTTATTTTATGATACTTACCCCCCCCCCCCCCCAAAAAAAAAACCAACCAAAAAAACCCCTCTTGTGTTTCTTTGTCTCTATATAAATACTGTAATATGTTCTTGTGCTGAGACAGACCAGAAAAATCAGTGTTTCTGTATATTTAAAAAAAGAAAAGTAACATTCTCTGAATTGGTACATAATACTCTCTTAAACTGTGGTCAATATGTTAATTTCAAAGAGCAAAAAAGTTTTTGGCTGCAGCAATGTTGAAAGAATGGCCTCATCTCCACAGCTTAGATTTCAAAATTGCAGATTCCTGCCACCCACTGAGCATCCAGTTTCAAACTGTCTTTTTTGCCAAGTTGTCTCTCCAGGTACAAGTAGATGTAGGGTATCTTGGCTGGGTTTCCATTCTGTAATAGTTTGATGTTATGTGTCTGGTAAGCCTACGCTTTCTATCAATAACAAAGGGAAATCAAATACCTCTCAATAATTTGTATTTTTTTCATACATTTATGTCAAACATTTGTAATGTGAGAACATTATCTGCAGCTGTTCTGCAAACAGAATCTCACTGCAGTTATAAATTCTGTGCCTGAAAAGACAACATTGCATTGGCATTAGAACTTTTCGCCTATTTTTTTACGTTGGTAAAATTAGAATATTATTCTCTCCTGTGCCACAGAATAAAACTTTTATATTTTTAAGTCTTTTAATATGTTTTTTCCTTCCAAAATGTTTTAGGTGAGTAATTCTCAAAATAACTACTATATTCAGAATGTGCATTGTATATTCAGAATATGCATTCGGAATATACAGAGTATATTCAGAATATAGATTCTGAATTGCTTAGGTTAACTTACTTTCTCAACAAGCTGTGTTGAATGAAACTCTTGCCTGGTTATCTGATTATCTGGACAATGCTTTTTGTCATATGATTGAGTTTTAGGTAGTCTTGCTAGTTGGACTCTATGATCCTTATGGGTCCCTTCCAACTTGAGATACACTATGATTCTAAGAGAATGTTGAATAAAACTGCTGTGTTTTGATCAGTTTAACTCTTGGTTGTGGTCTCCAGTCATTTGTCACAGTAACTTCCAGTCATTTCTTTTAGAGGAAGGATTTATATTGTCATGCCTCCTTAGCTTTGCTAAAACTCTTATTGTAGGATTTTACTTTTCAAAGATGAGATATTGGATGAGGTACAGTAACATGTCTCCTGTCACTGTGAGCATAGACTCAGATGAGCTTTCTTGAAAACAGGAATTTTGAGGGCTGGGAAGGGGGAGATGTTGTCTGTGTTTGTAGTATGAATAACTGTCAAGGAGGTTAGGTTTCAGTACTGCACAGACGTTGAAAGTCATTGAGCTTTTGGATATTGGCATTTGTTTTGAACTGAAGCTATATTCAATGCCATGGCAACGTACTGATGTTACAAATCACGATTGCATTCTAATACAGGATCAAGCAGCTTTGCTGGATATAAGGTAATGCCTCTCAATAATTGTATTATTGTGGCCAAGTTTGGTAAAGGGAATTCACTTCTGGATGCAGAAGTAAAGACTAAAGAAAAGATGCGTATTTTTAAAGGCAGTGAGCAGTGGGTGAATGCAGGCTGCTCTTTGAATGCATGTGTTGTTCTCTGCTGCCACATTTTTAATAACGGTTTTTGTTTATATCTTGAATATCAAAAGTGTCAAGCTCACCAGCCAAATACTGTTTTGATGATAGAATGGTTATGATGCTGTACTTTCATCATCACACCTCCACATTCAAAGTGGTATATCCAGATCGATTTAGTACAAGTGTTACTGAAAGTTTCAAAAGCTGAGTTAAAGCTGTAGAGAGGTTTACAGAATGAAAGGCTGCAGAGCCAGCATGAATTACTGGAAAGGGCACAAGCCATTGATAGATAATTCTAACTCTAGGGACTAAACCATGTTTTTGAAATGGGGGACTGTCACACTAGTGTGGAGGTTAAATGGGAAATATGGAGCGTAGGAAGAAGAATATGCTGACACTGCATATCCTGAGGGGAAAACCAGCAAAATTCTCTTGGGTATTGATATCTGAAAGTTGTGGATTTGGTGACTGGTGGCATGCTGGTAATCATATTAAAGTGATGACTGTGCTCCTCAAATTTTTATTTTTAAAACAATGAAATGATTTGGTACCTCAATATTTTACTGAATAGCTCCAGGAGTATGCACTCACATTAACCAGTGCTTGGATAAGTTCTGCAACTCTCTTGAAAGATTTCAATTTGCTTCCATCATAGGAAGGTAAACCAGCTAACTCTCTTTATGTTGTAATACAGACTCATACTGCCAGCTCGGTCACACAGAGAAATAAGTGTGTAATAGTTTACGTCTGTGATGTAGTCTGTAGATAAGGCAAATCTGTACTGCAAGGCCAGATTTTTAGAAGAGAAAGTTGTCTGCAGAGGGGCTTCATATCTTTTTTGATTGAGATACCTTACTTACCTGTGTGCCCTGATCATCCTGGGGAACTGGAACTTTTTTGAACCATTCTGTTAGTCAGCTTTGTTGTTTCCCAATATGATAAGTTTTGTTTATTAGATTTTATCACAAAAGGGTGAGATAGGTATTTTGTACACTTGAATTCAAGTCTGTGGGGTTAATAATGAGTTGTCTTTGAATTAGGTTATGCTTATCTTGATGATAATCAGCTCATATGCAGTATACAAATATTAGCTGACTTTGTGGCTTATAGTGGTAAACAACTGAAAGTTGTTTATTTCTTAATGCTTTTCCTATAGATAGAGAAGTGTGGCTTTCTTAGTCTGTGTGGGTTGCTATTTCCGCAACAGTAGCTGAGTGCTTTCCAGGAGTCCACTAAGCTGTGGTGTGACCAGTATCTGTTCTATGGATCAGGCTTTGTTGTTCTCTCCACCAGGAGAATTGTTTTCACAGTATGTTTGTTTTGCTAGAGTGGGGGCTTTTTAATAAATACTATGTATACATATGGAAGAAGAGAAGATCAAAAGAAGGTTCTGTGCATTTCATGTGACAGACAAAGGAATACTGCAAATTTCCCTGTGGGACTGCCTTCCCTAGCTGTGGATTAGCTGGGGACAAAAAAAGGGGAAAAAAAAAAAAAAAAGTTTTGAAGTGAGTTTGTAGATATAGTTATACATACATGAGGAGATATAAAAAGATATATTTATATGTTATACATATTTATGAATTTTTTATAATTATTTATTTCGTGGTGGTAGGATGTTGCGGTGTACCTGCTGATTGAATCTGTTGAGCAGGGCGCTCATCATAGTATTTAGGATTAGCTTTTAAGGTAGGTGTTATCCACATTCAGAATGGAGGGATATTAATCAACAGTGTGGTTTTGGCTCATGACAAAGGGAGGGAGGCTGTGTCCAAATGAGTACAGCGCAGACTTGGCCCCTGGCATTCTCTGTGTAGAGGTGCATAGGCTATTGATGACCTTCAGCTGCTAATTAGATTAGAAACTTTTTAGATTTTCTTTTTTTTCCTCTGAGTAGTATCAGTTAGCTTTTTTCAGTGTCTGCTTCCTGAGTGTTTTGGTTGATACTGGCTGGAATCCAGAAGGTGTTTGCTTCAACTTTCTACCAGTAATGCTTCATTCAACAGAGCAATATTGGGTTTGGTGTTACAGGCAGCGTGGAATATAAGGACAGTGGGAGCGTGACAAACTGGGAAATAGCTGATGGGTCATCTAAAACTTGTTGAACTGCATTTCAGATGATTTTGCAATGAAATGACTCTTCTGAAATATATTTGAGGGAATTGCCACAGGCTTCTAGACCTGTAAACTTCTATTTTATAGAACAGGAAGGCAAAATGATGTGAAAAGTGTGTAGACGCAATCTCTGTGTTTTATTTTGCAATGCCTTCTTCAAGTATGCAAATCTGTCAGATAGTTTGCTGCTTTTTTTTTTTCTCCCCCCTCTTTTTCTTTCTCTCCCCAGAAACTGTCTTTCCTTGATCTATTTAGGTGGCATTGCAAAAGAGAGACCTGCTGCTTAGGATTGCACTAATTGTAACCTGAAAGGCAGTATGTTTGTCAGGATAAATTGTATTTCCATGAAAGTATGATCCAGCGTACTGGCAAAAAAAGCCTGCACATTTGGCAGCATAAGTGATGCAAATTTTATGTAGGAGATGAAGTTTCTCACTGAAAACTTTGGAAAAATGAGGAGCCCCTGAAACAGCATCTTAGATGACTGTGTTGGCCTGTTACTGCTTGGAGAGTTCCTACTGTTGAACATATGTATTAACCCGAGCAGGTGGGTTGAAATGAATACTGTGGCGTCCACCTTGCTAGTGCGCTGCTCTTCCTGATCTCCTGTGTATCTGAGCGATTCAGTTTAACAATGGTGAAGTACTCTGCATGATTACCATTATATGATTCCCTCTGTCCCAACTTTTCTATTCAGAATAGCACTTGTAATTGCTGAATTTACATAAAATCTACTGTCAAGTGTGTTTTAATGTTGACTTTTTTTTTTTTAAAGGCAGGTATTTAAGTGGCAATAGTTAGAAAAGTTTTGAGGTGGAAAAGGGTCTTGAGGGATTTAATAGAGGTTTTCTCTCAGCCTCTGCTAAGTGTGTAAGTATGAGCTTCACAGTGCTAAATCTGGCCTTCCCTGAGGCCCCTGAAAATATGGACTTCATATGTATATAGTAAAATGTTATATAGAAAATAGAATATCAGCAAATAAACTTTAGCCAAGGATGTTTCTTCCTTCGGTGGTGAGTGAATAGATTGGACTGGAGCATGTTAGTTATTTGAAACTAGTGGAGCATGATGGACTGGAGCTGCAGTTAGTCACGGCATAAAGTCTGGTGGCAGGCAGCGTAGTTTATATGGGAGCATAAGTTTATCCTGAAGAGATGTTCTCACTAGTTTTTCTAGAAACAATGAACAAGATAAAGAAAAACCCTGTCCATTTAATAAATATTTACCTAGGTAGTGTTTTGGCAAGAAACACTGAGATGATTGATCTTTCTGAGACAGATAAAATGATTTCTTAGTAATTTTCCTAGCCACATCATTTATTTTTGTGCTGAAAACTGTGGTCTTCTACAAAGACAAAAAGGTCATTGATTAGGTTTCATTGAAATGCTAATATTAAAAAGAGCGCTCCCAATTTATTATCACTTGACTCTAAATCCAGAATATGTATCCACAATGGCTTTCTTAAACCATTTTCAGGGGATGTCAATCACCGCTGACCACTAACGTAAAATTTTCAGTAATACAACAAGATACCAGTAGTCTAGAAATTCAAATGATCCTAAATAATTATTCTTGGCTTTAGTTTTTCTTTGTTTTTCTTTAAACAAACAACCGTGCAGGAACTTGTAGCCAAACATAAGATGATAAATTAAATTATTCCATTTGAAATGGTTCAGTGAACAAATTAAGCTAACCCCATTGCCTGTCTTGGATAATTTTTAATTTTAGATTCGTATGGCTAAAACTCAATGTACTGTATGATGTTAAGCTAATTTATAGAGGGATGTGCAGCTTAAAGCTGCCATTTGTTACAGAGTCTAGAGAGAAATAATTTTTTGTTTGTTGTTCTAAAGGAATACATATGGTTAGATAATAGTCATCGCTTTATAAATTAAATTATTGCAAGAGCAGTAGACCATTGAATCTGAATGTGTGCGTCCTCTGCCAATCTATGTACCCTCAGGTGATGGAAACTTTAGATTAAAAAGCTGCAAAAGCCTCCAAGGGGGCTATTTTTCAAGAATGTTTTTGTTCTCGTCCCTCGTAACCCGCCTTCCTCTGCAGCTTCTCATGCTCTTAGTAAAGCTGAAACCTGAGGTGGGAAGGTGTTGCTGCCAGGTGAACTGGGTGGCTGGAGCTTCACGAAGGGACGGGTCTGCCTGCATGGAGTCCTCCTGCTTGTCTCTTCCGTGCCGGCCCGGTGCCGCAGGCTCTTCCCTGCCGCCTTCCTCCGAGCTTTTCCTGCTGGTATCAGCCGTCGGCTGTCAGTGCCCCGTAGCTGACCCTTTGCCTTTGAGCAAGGTGCTGTTGTGTCTTGTGGCCTGGCCGCCGAGAGCAGGACTGTGCCCAAAACCCATTTTTGAGAGTTTGTCTGAAGAATAGTGTCGGGTTTGCTTTGTTATTGATTGTTGTTATATTGTTATTTATGTGCATTATTCCCCTATTTCTGCCACGTCTGTTGGCGCGCTGACTTTGTCGATGCCTTCCCCCGCGCAGCCTCCGGCCGGGTGCAGTCGGGGGGCAGGTGCCGCGTTCCCCCCGCGGTGCGTCGCGGGGTTTCTCTGTCTCGCCGCACCTCAGCTCTCTGCCGGCGGGAACCGCTGGTGGCCACGACCAGCAGAGGCGCTTTCAGACGGTCTCTCTGCAGAGATGTGAGGCGCTTGGGCCCTCACGGGAGAGGCAAAGGGGGCGCCTCGATGCCTTTTCTCGGGGTGACGCTCTGGTCCAGCTCGGCTCGAAGCCGCCTTCCCGCCGCGGGTTCGCCCGCGCTCCAGCGGGTGGCGCCCGAGCACCGCGCCCGGGCGGGGCCGCGCCCCGTCCGCCCTCTCCGTTGGTCCGGGTCGGGCCCACTCGTGTCACCGAGGGGACGCGACATCCGGTTGAAATCCGTTTTTCTCTCAGTTAGAGCCATCGCCTTTTGGTCGCGCCCCACCCTTTATTTCTCTTGTTTTTTCCTGTGGAGGTATTTTATAGGAGCAGCAGCTATTTCGGATGTTCTTCCCAAACTGTACACTCGTCACCCCTTGGCTGCCTCGAATTGTGTAGAGAAGCAGCACCTTGTGTTGTACTTAAAATGTCGCTTTGCCTGATGTGTACACATGGACCTTATTTCAATCGATGTACGAATTAAGCAATTTAGTGGTCGCTTAGTCAGTTAATCTAAAATCTGATCTCTCTTGCCAGTGAAATAAGCCCTTGACCTCCTGGTGATTAAAATACCAGTACCATGTCTCCTATCATGACTCAGCGTTGCTGGGAGATTTGGGGTCTTTATGGGACACTTCAGTCCACTGGATCGGATTAAATTCCAATATTGAGCAATTTGATCCATTTTGTCTCAATTTTTGGTGAAAGAATATCCTGGCACTTACCCCATTTGAGTCTGATCAAGGATTTTCATTCCTTCGGTGGGAGCAGTCTCCAGGAGAGAGCTAGTATTGGTTAAAATGTTCAGTATGGGAGGAGAAGAGGAGGCTCAGTCCTTGGTGTGTTGTGACCAGTGGAAACATCTGGGTTGTTGAAAGACATTTCAGGGGGAGATCATGACATCAAGGAGGGGGTGCTTGCCTCTTGAATATTAGCTTTCAGAAAGCTGACAGTGCATCTCTGCTTAGATCACACAACTAGTCAGAGAAAAATCTGAAATCTGTTAATTTTGTGCAAAGA
Organism: Athene noctua; assembly: GCF_965140245.1. Taxonomy (NCBI): domain Eukaryota; kingdom Metazoa; phylum Chordata; class Aves; order Strigiformes; family Strigidae; genus Athene; species Athene noctua. The sequence goes on from NC_134038.1 coordinate 129,178,108, forward strand.
AGGTGCATCTATTCTGGTTTTGCCTGTAAAAAATTAAAGTGTTTAATAGCATGACTTTAATAAAAGTGAATTCTGAAGGCTGAATTGAAAAGTTATGTGTTTGCACTAACACTGTCTACCTTACATTTACAAAGGTGGTTTTAGTTAGAAAAAGCCAGGTTTTGTTTGTTACGTTCTTGTGGGTTTTTTTTCTTCTGGAGAAATTCTGCTAATTTATGAGAATTTTTAAACTTCAGGAGGAAAAAACTGTGGACTCAACATGCATTTGTGTCATACATGTATTGTTGAAGACATGTTTATCTGCAACCCTGAAGTCTGCACTATGTTCTTCAATAATTTTTAAATATCTTTTTGTTTGTAATGGGAAGAACAAGGTGCAATGTACTTATCTTTCTGTTCCTTACCATTTCTTGTACTAATGTTGTAAATGGCTTTTGAAAAACATTTGTTTTGGTAAAACATTGTTCTTGTTAGGATATGATATTACATCATGGAAATCCTTTTTTGTTTTGTGAAGGAGGACCTGAGAGAACTACGTGAAGAGCCAACTGATCCTCAAGCTCAGCAAGAAATAATTAACAGCATTGAAGAAGTTTATTTTTCCAATGATTCCTTTGATATTGTGAAGTATGAGTTAGAGGTAAGCTGTCGTCTTAAAAGGGAAGACAGTAATGTAACAAAAAATGACGGTCAAATGTACACTTGTTTCAATGAACTATTTTTCATTTTGTTTCTTATGTCTTGCATTAACACTGTACCCTCCCATCTCATCTTGCGCTTGTGTGGAGATCCTAACAGACAGTATTGGTATGGAGTCTCTTCTTTTAACGTGGTATAATTAATATCAATTGTGCTACAGGCACTTCATAATTTAAACTATGGTGAAAAAGCCAAAATAGTTGGAGGGAAAAAAAAAATCCATTCTGTATTTTGGGTATTTTTTTTAGCAAGCTGACATAATGATTTCAATGATTAGACAGGTTTTGTGTATGCATATATGGCTTAAAATAAGGTAACTTTGAGGTAATTATATTATGTGATGTAATTATCATAATACATTGTTTATTTTAACACTGATTTATTTCAGTATCCATCATTCGAAACAATGGATTAATTCTACAAATTAGATTGCAGAAGCAATAACGTTTCTTTAATGGAATGGCTTGGTTAGTTAATACTGCAAGTATATTTAACATCCTTTAATTTCTTACTGAATTTAATTTGTTGTTTACATGCAGAGGCTTCCTCCAGTGCTTAGTCTTCAAGAACTGGAAGAGTACAGAGACAAGTTAAAACAACAGCAAGCTGCTGTAAGTAAAGTAGTTTCTACCATCAGCAACTTATTCTATTGTCTCTAAGTCTAGCCAGAAGTGTAACCGAAAATGTTTTGATTTTTTTAAACATGTTAGATGTTAAGCATTTTTTTGTTAATATTGTGTTGTCTGCTTTCATAGTGGAAAATCATATCAGTAAATCATATAATCTATGAAATCATGGAAGTAAATCTTGATGATAAGTATAGTAACAAGGAGTGAATGTGCTATTTCTTTAGAAACTTGATTTCCTGAATGTGCAGCTTTTCCTATGTATTTCAAGAAAAGTAACATTCAGCTCAGTGTTGAATAGTGCAGTAGTATCTCTTTTTTGAGGGATTTCTGACAATGTAAAACATAAAATGTTTTAAAAATTCTTTCTTTAGATTTGATGTTTTCTCTTACTTTTCATTTGCCAATTTGTTAATTGTCCAAAGGCTTCCTAGTGAGTACTGTACAGAATTATTACATAATAAAAGAAATGAAATGTAACAATGAACATTAATTATAATTTACAAGGGGAAATCAGGGTTGCAGCTTCTGAAAGGTACTTGTTACATTTCAAGCTTTTTTTTTTTAAATATTCATACATTGATTCATTGCTCTTTTAAACATGAATAATATGGTACAGGAAATGAATGTATTAACTGTAGCATTTGGAGAGTATCTGCGAGTAAAATAACAGTAATAATCCTAATTCATGTCTTTGAAATGAATGAAATGTACAGAAGGAGAATATTGGATCATTAACAATACATAGAGAACAAGTTCCTTCTGCCTAAGACTGCTTTTCCCAGAATCACAGAATCATCTAGGTTGGAAAAGACCTTGAAGATCATCTAGTCCAACAATTGAATAAACCTGTGAAATTTTGTAAAGTATTAGAAGTTGAGCAAATGAACATTCCATTTCTCATTAAGAGGTATAAGGAAAGAAATTGAAAGTGGGTGGTGGTTTTGGGGGTTGTGTTGTGTATTTTTGTTTTTTTTAAAGTTTAAGAGGACATTTGATGGTTATTGAGATATGCTGAATAATCCTAATACGTGTTATCAGTGTCTTGGGCATTCTACCTGCACGATGGGAACTGGCTGCAGCTAGAGGGATAGTTTCAGTGCAAGGCTGCTAATGAATGGTAGGGATGAGAACTGAACAGGAGGTTTCAGGTAAATATGGCTCAGATATGTTTTTATTTTAAAAAACAAACAAAAACTCTCAAAGTCAAAACTTTTGACAAGAAACATGTGTCCAATTCTTCCCCTACCATCCTCCCCAGTCAGGATTGGGCTTTTCTTGTGTCTTCTTCAATCTAGTCTAAATGTGATTCTGCTATAGAAAGGATTTGTTGGGTTTGTTTTCCTCCTCAGGCATGTGCCAAGTTGCTAAAATTTCTTGTATGCTTATGTCATATCCTTGTGTCATATTTCCAGGTGGAGTGTGAGAGACTGCTACATTTTTTCTTCTCCAATCTCAATTATTGTCCATTTATCTTGTGATATGTCATTTAGATTACTTTGTGTTTTAAAGGACATTAGTGTCCTTCATGGAAGACTGTACTGCAGAATGTTGTACATTGTTAGTTCAGTCCTAAAGATATTTTATTGCTGATTGTGAATAGATCATTAGATAGAGGACTCCAGAAGTCTGACAGATCACACAATACCACTGCTTTAGAAAAAGAATAAATAACTGCCTTTTTCACCTCAGTGCCTGTATCTATACCGGGTATAGGAATTTACAGTAGTGGTTTAATTCCAACTTCTAAATTTCTGTAACACAAAGTTCTCAAATGACTGTGAATTTTAAGTAACAGAGCTTAGATCTTCCACTTCTCACTGATTGTTACCATCTGCTTTGGCACAGCTGATCTTGGTCATGCCTTTGTTTTCGGGGTCACTATGTATTTTCTGTAGTTTTTCTATTAGAGTCTTCCATTTCTTTATATGGATTCCAACTCATTCAAGACTTCTTTAATATGTGTATCGTAGTATCTTTAATTTTTCTAACGATCTTGGTACAGACAATTTGAATTAGGCTTTTTAGCTGTGTTTCTGTTTGACTTCATTTTAATTAGTAGACTGATACCCTCAGCTGTATCTTTTTTTCTTCAGGAGATGAAATATTTTTTCCTGATGTGATTAGGAAAGAGAAATTTGTTTTTGGAGAAAATTGTTGATTCTCAACGATTGTTGTTGTTTGTATACTTTGATAACTGCAGCCACTTTCATTGCTAGCAATTGCAATTCTGGATTCCAAAAGTTAAGAATCAGTGCAATTGTATGGATGAGACCAAAAGGGGTGGGACAATTTGGAAATGAATGGAAGTAACCTGGGATAATATTGCTCATCCAAAAGAAAGGAAAGAGAATAGCTTGGAAGCTCAGAAAAGTGTTATCACTAAATTCAGGGGAAAAAAAATCTGGGTGTGACAGATGCTTGACAATATTGGGATTGTTATTAATCAAGACTGAGAACTTGCAAAACAAAAAAAAGCAGTATAAAAACTGAAATGCATCTTTTATTTGTGCGTACTGCTTGATGAATCCCTTTAACAGTGAAGAATCAAACCAGTAGATTTGTACTAGGGCAATGCATGACTAGCAGGGGTATTCCTGTCCTAAAGTTTTTATAGGTATGGGGCTAGTGGGAAGAAGGTTGGAAAAGGGAGTTAAAAATTTCACAGCATATACACTGTGTAGTGAACAAAACTTCTTTAGAGCCCCAAGATCATATAGGCTTGTGTAGCGTTTGGCCTGATAATATCCTTTCCTGCCCAACCCCAGGTCTGGAGTGGTTCTTTTGCTCCTGCAGAAGAGAACTTTATTATCTATAGAACAGTAAGAGGTTTTAAAATAATTTTATGATTCTGGCTGTTTTTTTAATATGGAAGGAGGAAAGCATAGCTAGATATATGCCCCTTGTCCAGATTGCAGCTGGTGATATTGGAGTACTCTGAAGACCATTTGTATGCAGGTGCTCTTCCAGATGATGGGAACTGACCTGGTGGAGCCACTCTTAAGTTTGTTACAGGAATGCTGATTGAAGATCCCAACTTTGTGCTATGTTTGACTAAGAAGTCAAATATATAAAGACCTCCTCATCTATCTTCCCCAGTAGTGTAACGTGGGCTGTTTTATTTTCATTTCTGAGAATACCGTTCCCCAAGAAGCATATAAAGCAATACCAATAATTTGCCATGTTTGAAATGGTTTCTTCTTGAATATTTGTATTCTTTGCTGAAAAATAAAACAAAACACACTGTTCTCAAGTTTGAGTTTGTGTGACTGTTAGTGGTGGTTTTTTTTTTTTTAGGCTTGTGTGTTTACACGCAAGAGACTAAGACACACAAGACTGTAGCAATATTTTTAAATTAAGTACAGACAGCAGCTCCTAGTAGCATTTCACTTACTGTTAGTTCAGAACAATGGAGAAAATTTTAAAATACGCATTTTCTGTGTGCTAAAGAAAGGGTATAATGTGCTCAGGGTGAATATTCATTTGAACATGGTTTTTTTTTAATCAACATCAATCTGAAAGGTAGGTATCCTTACAGCTTTCTTAGATCTCCATAGTAGATGGTTGACTTAAATTTGTACTCTAGCAGTAGCATAAGCAGAATGTAAACACTTGCAGTGTCCCATATTATTTGTTTTCTATTCCTTAATAAGCAAGAGAGGTAAGGGATTAATTTAAAAATGCCCACTAATTCGTAGACGGAACTGTAAACACTTTTCTTGTCTTGCTCCTAAGGAAAGCTGATTGTAATTTTTAGGATTTTTTTATCTTGTGTCATACTTCTTAATAAATTTGGAACTACATGATACAGAATCCCAAACTTGTGGTAGAACTTCAATATAGGGATGGCCTACTTAATTGAGATTGCTATGTATCACGTGTAATATTCTTTTTAAGGTATCTAAGAAAGTTGCAGACTTGATTCTTGAAAAACAGCCTGCATATGTTCAGGTAAGACAACTAACAGTCACTTTTTAAGAGTAAGCCACTCAATTTTGTGCTCTTATATTGCTGCAGTTGTTTGATTGGGGATTAAATCTAGTAATTTGTTAGTGGAGATGCTAGTGCTTGGTTGGAACTGGCTGTCTATGCATGCTAATCATCTGTAGAGTGAAAAGAACCAATTCTTAATCTGGAGGCCATTAGGATGATAAAGGCTTTGGCATATGACTGTTTTAAGAAATCTTTCTGAGAGCATGAATTCACAGGCTATTAGTCAATACCCGATTTGAATGAGAGCTTTAGAGCCTGTGTTTTAAGAATGGTTTCAGATCTTTTGCAGTAAGAAAAACATCAGTAACTTTTCTTAAGAGCACCTAACCAGAAACCTGCCACTAATCTCAGGCAGTGATGAGAAGAAAGCATCTAAGAGAAGACTGAGCTGAAAATAGAGCCTCAACATGTCAAAGATCTCCGAGAGCAAAACAAAGCAAAACTGTTTTAGCTGCTTGCAGTAGAATGTTGGCACGGCTTCTCTCCTTGTTCCCAAAGCATAACTGGAATAACTGTCATAATGATTTTCCAAAGAGAAGGTGGTTTTTTTCCACCCATTTAGTTTTAGTAATGCCCCTGTACGTTTGGTCAGCTCTGCCTGGTTTTATCTGATCTTCCCATGAAATGACAGAATTCTGCAGTGAAAACTTGGTATTGTTATCAAAGTAGTCAGAGAATTATCTGTTGGTGGGTAATTCTTTGTGTGTACAGCACCTTGTGTAAGCATTGTTACACCAGTTATTATGGCAATTCTCATTTTGGTCAAGAAGCTGGAGAGAGTGTGGGAGGGCAGTGATGGCTCTATTTGGTGGTGGAGCTCGCTCTTTCCTGCCCCCCTTCCTTTCTCCTCCTCTCTTCTTTAAGCTTCTTCCTGTTATCTCCCTCCTTTCCTTGCCTCCTCCTCCTCAGCTGATACACTGTTGCATCAGTGTTAACTGACATGTGTTAGTTAACCCACGGTAGACCTCATGAAGCTGGAATTATTTTCCTCTTTCATCCAGAGGGCACAACTTCCTCTTGTGCTTGCACTTAACGGCCTGCACAGCCTGCCTTAGTGTCCTTGCAAGTGTTGCATCTGTGCCCTGGCATTTTGCTGGGCAGAAGTTGATAACATAAAGGAGGAACTGTTTCTGGTGAATGATGTAGCTTGGTGATTTGTCAGAATTATTTATATCTTTGAAGACTGACCAGGAGCTGATCTTAATTTGAACTAAACTTTAAACTTGTTTTTGCTTCTCATATCTTTAAAATTAGATGAGTTTTCAAACTGAAAGTCTTCCTTCTCTCCATGGAAAGCGCTTGATATGTTTTGAAATAATGAGCAGTATTTAAAAAAAAAAAAGATTTTATTTTTTTCTTTAGGGTGGGGAGAATGTTCACTTTTCTGCAGTGCTGTTCCTAACAAAAGAAATCCTAACAGGTATATTAAAAAAAAAATTTTTTTTAAAGGAGTTGAAATTATACTAGGAACTTAACTAAGTCAAAATCAACCTAAATTCAGGTCACCTGTGCTGAAGAGTTTTCAGCTGAAATTCAACAGGATACAATCAAAGTTCATTATGAAGTGATATCTGTTAAATTGGTAGAACACAAGTGCTTCTGAACAAGAAAATGCTGTGTGTAACATAATTTGTTTGTTTGTTTTGCTGCTCTCTGGCACATTAATGCAAATTAAACTCAGTGCTTCTGTCCCTAAAATTTGATCATTTTGTGGTGTTGTATTAATGGTATAGAGATTTTTTAGGCTAAATTAACAGTAGAGGTTAAATTAATTAAATGTAGAGGGTTCCACTGCAATGAAAATGCTTTTCAAGTATCTTTCTTCAAAAGAGAATTTTATTTTTAAAGATAGTTTAAAAGATAGTTAATGTTACATTCCAGTGCTTAGCATATATAAAATGTTGAAACAAATAATATATAAAGTAACTGTACAAAGTCATTATAACATCTCAAGAGAAACCTACTAATCACTAGTCTTTACTGGTGCGTAGTGTGACTTTAACTTGTATATATATGTATGTAACCTGTTGTCTCTGTAGGAACTTGAACGTGTTACATCATTGCAGACTGGCCTTCAGTTAGCAGCTGTTATTTGCACCAATGGAAGAAGGTATCTTGCTTAAATAATGTCAGATTGAAACGGAAAAAAATATTTAAGAAGAAATCTGTAAACTCCAGAAGTTTGCTTGTTGATATTTCTTATTTCTGTGCTGATTGTAATCAGCAATGGTAGTTAAAGATACTAAAACAAATACCAACTGCTTTTTCAATTAGGAGTTCTCTTTGAAACAGGAACATTTTGAGGTGCACCATTGATCCACAGACAAGTTCTGCAGAAGGGAAAACATACCCTCTTAGTAGTCTGTTGGTATCGTTTTAATTTCTGGGTTTCCCTAACAATGCTGACAATCTTGTTTTCTAGCATGTATTTTGAAGGATATGTTAGAATTTATTAGAAATAAGTTTTATTTTACATAATGTTGAAGATTATGTTAATTTTTAACTTTTGCAGGCACCTAAATATAGCAAAGGAAGGCTTCACGCAAACTAGTTTGGGGCTTCTTGCAAATCAAAGGAAACGACAGTTGCTTATTGGACTGCTGAAATCTCTGAGAACAATAAAAACACTGGTATGCACAGTTCTTTTTATTCAGTGGCAGAGTATTTGTCTTCATTTCTGTGTAGTTATCACTGATTTTTTTTTTTTTTTTTTTTTTTTTTTTTTAGCAAAGAACTGATGTGCGTTTGAGTGAGATGTTGGAGGTAAGTCCCTGCCAGACTACTATAATTAGAAGCTAGTCAAAGTCTATTTTTGTCAGTCCCTTTTGTGTCCCTTCATTCCTTCCTTTTGCAAATAGGCTATGGGTGTGTTTGTGTGGTGAAATTATATTTTTATTCTTTTTTAAAATCTTGTGAGAAATAACTCATATCAAATTAGATAGCCCTTGTGTTGGAGAGGAGTGTGTCCTGTCAAAGACTTAATCCTGCCTTTAGATCTGGGCAGTGAAGCTTGAGTTAGTTCAGTAAGAGTGCTGTGGAGTCTTTACTCCCTTCCCAACCCTCAATTTATACTGCTTTTCTGCCCTTAGCTTGATATTTTTGGGAAAAAAACCCCAAACCAAAAGGTGAGATTTAGCTGATTGATATGATGGATCTGGATGAATTACTTCTACTGGTATATTACTGTACAAATTTATATATGGGCTCCCTACTTACGCTTAAAGAAAATTAGTAGCTTCTTTCCTTATTCATTGGGTTGGATTTTTAATAGCTGCAGAAAACATTGTGGCATACAGGCCATGACACCGAAAATTCTACTGATACAGTGTATGTATTGCCTAAAACTGCAGTAGATGCTGCACAGAGCAAACCCAAGTTTTTTGTAAGGTGGTTAGTGGTGTGAAAGTCAGCTTCAGGATCTTATTGGCAACTGTATTTTAATTGTAACAATTTTGACTTGTTAGTTTGCCAGATGTTTACACCTAATACTGAGCGCAATGTCCTTATGATAATTTGTAGTTACTAAATTTGGAAACTGAGTCTTAATAATTGTGAGTCTTAAATTCCATCTTGGGTAATACACTCTCAGTACACTTTCTTATTCTTGACCAAGCATGAATGTATTAATTTACAGGCTGCATAAACATTGTCTTCTGCTCAGTAAGCCCTGTACAATGATCAGCTTTTCATTTCTGTGCTGTATTTTGTTGCACAGGAAATCAGCTCTTTGCTGACTACTGGCAGTTGTCATCTTGAGACAGGTGTGGGTCATTCACACACAGACCCTAATGTCTGGTTATCATAATTTGCCAGTGTTTTTTAAACATTAAGGGCTGGTACTGGCCTTTATGGTTGAGTGCAGTTTTAGAGCTCTGCTCAGTGTCTGCTTCCAATAAAGTATCACAGATATTGGCCAATTTATTGTTTTTACTCTGAGAAGAAATTAGTAGCTTGGAATATGCATGAAAGCTAAGAGTAGACATTCACAGAGGAATATTTAGATAAGGTTCCCTATCTAAATATAAATATAAATTTATATATAAATAAAGACCAGACATGAAGCTATAATGACTTATAGGGGTGAGCTGCATCTGGAATATGTTAGTAATAAATGTTATGCAAGCAGGCTTTCTGATGTAAGCTCTGTTATGTTTAATGGAGCAAATACCAGATTTCCAATGGAGAAGGATGGAAAGACCTGTAAATGCAGCAATCATTTTAGGCCAATGATTCTGTTGTTGTCTAATGGATAACATGTGGGGTTTTTTGTTTTTTAGCTAAACTTGATCTGCATTAGAATGCTGCTGTTAAAACCAATTTCATTTCAGAAACTCCTTTATGATAATAGGCAAATATAAATTGCTCTTGTGTTTTTACTCTTCAATCAATGACTTGCAAAGCTGTTACCAGAATTTCAATTTGTGCTCTCCAAAGCATGTAATATAATGGATGTAATTAGGACAAAAAAGGGAAGCTCTTAGCTATTAAGGAGGGTTTTCCTTCCTCCAAGAGCCTTTCTGGCCTTATTTCTAATAGAATACAAAACCAGTAGTTATACACAAGGCACTGCCCATGTTCTGTTGGCAAGATCTTGGGGTTTTACATTTTTGTGTGTATGTTTTGGTTTTGGTTTTGTCCTGGCATCTTCATGTACTTCCCGATTAATCTGTCTACCTATTAGATATTGTTCTCATAAATTAGGACAATATTTCCATACTTTTTTCCTAAATTATGTTCTTTTTGTCCTGAAGCCTTGTGTGAGCCAGTTGTCTTTTAAATTAATTTCTAATTAGCTATGGAATGTGTCAAATTAAGTAGTGTCTATTTGGGCGTACTGTTGAAGTATCTCCCTTGTCTCTTTTTAGTTTTTGCTAGCTATGGCAACAGCCTGCCAGTGCTTACCTCCTTCCTTGCTCGTGAATAGATCATATTGTATTAACAAAGGTTTGAAAGTTAACTTGGAAGATGTTAGTTGTTTTGTAATAAAAACTCTCTGATCCGATTCATATGAATGCGTAAGAAAACAAAGCAGCAAGTAATTCGCTTAATGTAATACTTAGTGGTTTTGGATGTTGCTAACACGTCTGTTTCTAATTCTAAACTGCTTGCCCATTAAGTTCTGCAATAGACCCTCACATATTTCCTTTACTGTATAGATGTAAGAAGCAAAATATTTTGTTCTTAATGTTTATACATAAGAATGCGAGCGAAAATGGGTGTTTCAGTGTTTGCTGCAAAAGCCTAATTAGCTGTCCACTGTATTTTATCCTAAGGAAGAGGACTACCCAGGAGCTATTCAGCTGTGCTTGGAATGCCAGAAAGCTGCCAGCACTTTCAAACACTACAGTTGTATAAGGTAAGGTGACATTGTGCATATTTCAGCTTCTGGATGATTTTAGTTGTAAATGGTATAAAACAGTGATCGTTAATTCTCATTCTCTAAAGCAGCTTTGACTGAAATTTAATTTTCTGCTTAGAAAAGTAAAATCAAGGCATTTATAAAAGCATAAGCATCCTCAGTATATAATACTACGTAATAGTATGTAATAACTCTAATCTATAATAACACTATATAATCTATGTTTGGACTATATCATTGTTCTGTAACTGTTGTAGTATACTGTCAGGTGAAGTTTCAACTGAATTATAGCTGTGCTACAGCCTGCAAGCCTAGAGATGCTTGAGCTAATTTTTTAATAAGTAAGTTTGTATTCTGGAATTAATTTACATACAGCAAGATGGCTTGTGGAGGATAACTTACCCTGAGTCTTGGCAATGAAATTAGCAAGTGCACAGCTTCATGCTGTCATGGAAAAATTGCTTTCAGAACTGGAACTAATTCAAATATCTGCAGTTCCTAGCTTAGGATCTCCATTGCGATTTAGAAAGAAAACCAGAAAGGATTGGATAAGCATTAAGTTCAAAGTCATAATAGATATGACCATGAAGGAATAAAATGAAGTCAGTTTTGATGTTTCATCCACTAAGAAGAGAATTAGATTAATTATATTTTTTTTTGTGTTATTTTTAATTAGAATTTTAAATTTTGGCGTAAAATTCTGACATTGTTTGAGGTGTCAGAATGGTCTCTGACTTTAGAAGGGCCAAAATCTATGAAAACTCATGCTTTGTCTCCCTCTGTCCTCTAAACATATACTTTGTTGCAACTTAAGAGTGATTACCCATTTCAGTTTATGATCTGCTTTTGAGGTATAGTTGTTTCAGGATCTGAAGATAGACCAAAAAAGTGTATGAAGTTAGAAATTGTACCTGGAAATAAGCCCCTCTCTATTCTGAAGTCAGATTTCAAAGCTGCTTTTTGCTTGCTTTTTTAGTTCCGTAAAACTTGTGTGTGGATACAAATTGACTGTACAGCCAACATTTGCCTGCATATATTAACATTCTGAATCTCTTCCTTATATAGTAGCAAATGAAAACTATTCCTTGTTTATCTGAATGAGGAAAAATGACTAATTTTCCTCAGTCCTTGACGATTTAGTTGTTGAGAAGCAAGATGACTCCTGAACAACTTTTGCTCTGCTTGACTCTACCTTCTGTAGACAGATGGGTCTTGCACTCTTCCATACTTGTGTCTTGTCTATACTGTTCAGTAAGCTCTCCTTATTGCTCTTTCATGTGCTCTGTGGCCCAAACATTAGTCTGATTTATTCTGCATATCTCCTATATTTTTTTTCTTTTGGAGAAATTAGCAACATTTTAGTGAGAAAAGTCAGCTTGATTTCTTAAACTTTGAAGCTGCAATAAAAGCTTAAGGTGATTCAACATTAAACACAAAGTTTCATGTAATTTACATAAAACAGAATTTAAGTCAAAGAAACCATGTAATTTAACTTAAATCTCTAAAAAGCAAGGTTTTCCAGATGAGCACTGTAAAATTTTATCTCCACTGTGCTATGGCCAGTATAGTAAAATTTTGAACTTGAGTAGTTCATGTTTCTGCCATTTGGAATATTTAACTGCCAAAGTCATACAGTTTTAAATCTGATAGCATACTGACAAGATACCTGACAAATAGCTGTGAGGATTTACTACTTTGTCATTGGACTCAAAAGGCTATCCTTGCATCCAAGAAGATGGTTTCTTGAAAGAAAGGATGATGACAGAAAAAGTCAGCACTGCTTGTTTATTCTGAGAGACTTTTTTGAGCTTGTTTTTGTTTGTGTTGAGAGCAGAAGGACTTTTGCGGCTAAATGCAAATGCAGCTAATCTCAGCCCCAGTGGATACATTTCAGTCTCTGCACTGTTTTGCTTGCAGAAGTCTGAGAGAATATCTATTGTATGGAATAATGCCTCAGTAGCATGGTATTGGGCTAGATTAATAAATAGATCTTTTTAATTTCTGTTTAGGACTACAATAAAAAACTGGTAGTCAAGAAAACAGACATGTACTTGCATTTTCAACATGCTTATATGAGACGTCACCTGTGTATCTTTCCATGAAATTTTCACAGTATCCCTTTGATTGTATGCTGTCCACGTGACAAGAATCAGTCCCTGCCTTTGTACAGTCATTCTTCACATTTTTCTTGCTAGACAGTGGTAGGAATTGGGGGTAGGTCTTAAACAGCAGGGGATTTAAACCCTTCTATGAAGCATATAATTTTTTTATTTTGGTGTATACATGATCTGAGGAGGCAAGCACTTCAGCTTTCCTGCTAAGACTTCTTTGGTTTTAAGAATGGCTGCTCATCCTCCTTCGAAATAAGCAGCTAGATGTCTATTTTTGTTCTCTATTGTCTTCTTCCCAGGGAATGCTTGCATTGTGTGATTCATTTTTATTTAAAAATATAAATCAAAGTCTTTTGCCTTCTGCTTGTTAATCAGTTCTGGTGTGAGTAGGCTCCCTTGAAAAACCTGTATGAAAATGTAGTGTCAGATAATAGGATGACTGTCTATTGCATCTGGGTCACAATGTTACTTCTGTTCTATTGCAGTAATGTGCCTTCTAAAAACACGCTAATTTAGGGATTTTTTGCACCCCATCCATACAAACCACTTCTGATACGTTTTTTATGAATGAAATGAATGCTTTGAATTAAATTCTCAGTTATGTTAAATGGGCTTTCATAATTATCATTTAGCCATTATGTCTGAGCACTACCTTTATAAGTCTGGCTTAGGAACTACATACAGATTTAGCTAGACACTGCATTTTAATGTTTTCACTTCAATACTTGATCAAAGTTACTTATGAAATTTTGTGATTGCACCTTCTTTTCCTAAATTGGTCAGGATAAATGTAGGCTCTGTTCTTGCAAACATCTCCATGTATCATAGATTGGTCGAATAAATAAACTATGAATGTGTGTATTCAAAATTGGTGCTTAAGCCCTTTCTTGAATGGGAAGACAGCACTGTCACAGCATATAATAGGGGTGAGAAACACATGGAAGTTTTACCTTGGTTATGTTTCATGTGGAATAATTTCTTTTGAATTCCTCCCCATCCTCCTCTTCAAAAAGAAAATAAATGGACACCGTTTCAGAAGGGTCCTGATCCTGGGGCATTTGCTGGGAATTGTGACAGGAGGACTCGGGTCTCTGAGCTGACCAAGCCTCCTATGTCACCAGGTGTTTGCAAGCTGAGGCTTGCCTGGCATTAATAATAGTGAGAACAAGGAACTAGTTTTCATGAGGATCTGTGTTGGTATACAGATGCAATTAGTTAAATATGATCACCCGCAATAATCAAGAAATGGTGTCTGGAGCCCAGAAAGTTTTTCAGTCCTGCACTGCAGTAGTTGAGCAAATTCTGCATGTGTGTGAACAGTAAGTTGCCTGGCTGAGGTAAAAAATCCATGAGTATTTTTAATTGAATTAGAAAAGGTAAATAAATGCTAGATTAGCAGCAGCATGTTCATGAGGCTTGTTTGAAAGGAGTCATAGTCTTCTGTTTATATGGTACCTGCTACCATTAGAGGCTTTGTGAATTTTCCTAGGACTTACAGTGGTACAATTGCTTAATTTGTTCAGTCTGTGCGGAGACTAGTTGTTCATTGCATCGTTTTTTTCTGATGTCAGCAGCTTCTGTATTTTAGACCAGTTAATTTCAACATGTAAACCAACTATATGCTTATATGCAGGGGGTGGTGGTCTATGCTGTACCTGGTTCTAAAGATGGGAAGGAGTGATACTGTGCACAGAGCAAGTTTTTTACTTCTGTTCTAACATCATCTTGCTAGCTAGAAGAACTGGAGTAACAGGAAATGCTCATAAAATCTAGCAGGAGATGTAGTAACATTAAATTGTTATGGAGGCGTTTCTGTTTGAAGGCTTGTTGCATGTGGAGAAACAACAAAGAAATATTGGCTGCTTCATTTAGTGTTTAATGTCAGCTCTTTCTGATGGAGGTTTTTCCATTTAAATTTAACTTTGGAGGGTGTTGTATCTAGGTTATCTAACAGAACCAAGAAAGGAGGGGGACGGACGTATCATTTAAGTGGAGAGAACTAGGTAGGGAACCTAGAATCTGCCTTTTGATAGTTAATGTAGGCCCCTTAGGAGAAAATTCAGAGTACAGAAGTTGTCTAAAATCGGTTAGGATGATTATCCCGTGACAATTCTGTGCTTTCCATGCTTGAAGGGAATATCCTGCCTATTTTGGTTGCTTTGACCCTCCTAAACAAAAACGGAGGAGTCATATTTTGCTTTACGTTCCTGGCAGGTGTTCTGAAATTTTTAAAGCCAATTATTGTTGGAAAGCAGTGGTTGTGCTTTTCTTTGTCCTAAATAGTTTCTCTTATGGTAGCTATTTTTGTGAATCTTGCTACATCGAATACAGCTCAGAGAAGTGAAATGGTGGTCTTAAAAAGACTTTCTGAGGGTTGTGTAAGATAAGTACTTTTTTCCTACAGTGTTTCTGTAAGGGGTTCCTGAGCAAGAAATAAAAGCTACCGTACCATAGTTTGCAAAGACTTGACAGCCTTGACCTTCCTGGGTATGTTCTGCTGTAGACCACAGTACCAAATCAAAACAATTAGAGCATGAGTTTCTTGGGGGTTGGGAATGTCTTTGAATGCATGGCTAAACCTTAGCAGGATGGGATCTTGTCTGGGCCCTCTTGACACTGTTGTATTATAAACCTAAGATAATGTGCTGCTAACAACAGTTATTTTGATTTGAAGTATTAGGAATACTGCAGATGGCCTGTAGTAAGTGCCTTTCAGTAGTAACAGTAGTGTGGTGATGCTAGTCTGACACAGTAACACCAAATTAATGACTGTTACGGAGGCTCTCAAACTAACAGCAACCAAAATTTAAAAATTTATTATCAACCCAATTAACTAGCCCTCCACAACCATTCAACAGCAGGTTTGAATGCCTGTGAAAGGAGAACAAAACACCACTTCCTAGATTTAACAACAACCCAAAGCTCTCTATCATGTAACAACCTGGGATTTAACGACAACCCAAAATGCTCTATCACCTAACAAGTGAGGACTCTCCACCTTGAGGAACTTCTCAGGGCAGCATCCTGACCCAAGTAACCTCAAGGACTTTCCTTGGGCAGCGTCATGACCCAAGAGGAGAGTCCTTGACTGCAGTGTGCTGCTCCAGGGGACAAGCTCAAAATGGTTCCCCCAGGGGACTCCATTTATACCCAAGCCAAATCTGATCTGTGGCCATTACCGGCTCCCATTGGCTAAAGGCCCCAACTACTGTGAAGCCCTGAGAGCAAAGGCAAAGATAAAGGAAATCAACAGGTGCTACACTTCAGCAGCCAAGAAAGTCTCTTTTCATTGGGTGGGTGCACCTGCCACAGTGACTTATGATAAAGTACTGTGTTGTGGCTTGGTAGCAGGCAAATGTGTTTTTTGGAAACACTTGGTGTGAAATTTTAATATGATCAGTAGTTTTCTTTTAAAACATTTTTTTTTCTTTCATTAACAGTGAGTTGAATTCAAAACTGCAGGACACCTTGGAACAAATAGAGGTAAGAATAAATATACTGATGTTTAGTATATGTTAGTATTTAACCTCTAGGTACTATAGCTTTCTAATACAATGTTATAAGCAATTACAGAACATGCATATTTCTTTTAAATACTGTCTGGAATGCTATAATGATTGCTATTCATATAGACTTCTGTGCTGCAATCAACCTAAATGCTCTATAATATGTCATCAGACTTAGAAGCCCAGCTCACTAATTGTGCCAGCTTTAACTGGTACAGTAGTCGAATAAAGCAGTCATAACATTTGAAGTACTGGAGCAAAGGTGTTCCCTCTGTGCTGAAGATGTATGATGTTTTCAGTCCATGAACTGCTGTGAATTCTTTAGACTACTCCTGAATAGTCATGAAAAGTAAATTAGCAGCATGCCAATAGGTTTAGATAAACTACCCAAGAGATCACCATTTCACTGTAAATTTTAGAGGTCAGCAAACTGGAAACTGCTGGACAGGGCCAGTGATAAGCCATAGGAAGTAAGACTTGAATAGCTGGGAAAGATGTGACTAACGCAGATCTGTTTAAGTTCATAGATAGTATCACAAAAGCAAATTATATAAAATGGTGTTTTTCTGGAAATTGGTGGCAAAAAATAGTTCATAAACAATAGACATTATTTTAACTCCATTCCTAGGTAATTTTGAGCTGGAACTTGGCAAGCTCTTTGTAAGAAGTCTGGTAATACAGATATGTATAATGTATATGTAGTACCTGTAATGCATAGCAGGAAACTGAATTAGCTATCCCAGCAGCTCTAGTCATGTGCTCTTTAGAAAGTCAGATTAGCACATGTAGTATCGTATCTTGTTATTTAATTCCCTGTACAATTAGAACTTTGTTAAATTTCCTTTATTTGTGCCATTGTATTTTTTTTTTGCAAAGCTTTTTTTTTTTTGTTCTTTTATTCTTTCACTGATATATTACCTATTCAGAGCATAGCTGGTTCAAAAGACTGTCGTCTTCTCTTTTCCATAGGCCAGTCATTAAACTAGTCTTTTTTTTTTTTTTTTTAATATCACTCATGTTGCATTCCTGTTGCTTTCATTTACTTGCCATTTATTCCTTGTGAGTAAACATTGATGTTGCTTAAAAGGAGACATGCATCTTTACTTCCTTTTAGTAACAGCTTTGCAGAGCAAGTTCTGCTTCATAGTAAGATCTGGAAAAATGTGCCATGTTGGTTGGTGAAAGCAATTCATAGCTAGCTAAATAATCATACTCAAGATTTTTATTTATTACTTGTGAATATATAGAAATATCTTATTTTCCTCCCGTGAAAGTATCTTATTTTCTACTGGAATTACGTTTGTGCGTGTGGGAGAAAAGTAAGGCATCCTAGGGTTCACAGAGTGTTCCTGTGAAATACATGCTCTAATTAATATAGAATCATATTCTGCTAATTAATATTTTAATAATGAGTCTTCTCAATAGTTGAGTGTCTCTGCTTATGTCCATTCATTTTTTTCTTTTTTTTTAATTCTCGTAATTTAGGTTTTAACTTTTATGCTATATTAAAATGCAAGGGGGCTATAGTGGAAGAAACCATTGAAAAATGTACTCTGTGTTTAAGAGCTCTGTTTATGGGCAGTTCGATATCCCTGTTTCTTTCTTTGAACAGCTGTTTTGTATGAAATTAGAGAAGGAAAACCATTTTTTTTTAAACTGGTGTATGTCTGAAATTCAAATTGCTGAGCAACCTTTTACAGAAGTTCTGAATCTTTAGGTTACTGTCCTTTTACTGTTTTGCTTAGGAAAAAAATGCAGATTTTGATTGTATTCCAATCACCTTTTTTTTGTGCTTAAAGAAAATACTGATCTGCTTAAGAAAACCCAACAAAATAAAACACACCACCTCCCAAACCCAACCCCCCCCCCGCCAGATATCTAGGATCAAAATCCAGAAATATTTTGTGGCTAGTGAAGTAATTAATGAACATTTTCCAGTGGAGTAAATAAAAGTACACAAGGACTAAACAAGTATCTCCTGTGGTTTCTATTTACAAGAGCAAGACTACTTTGCAGGATCCTTAAATAATAAGAATTGAAATAGCTTTAGTGACTATTAAGGAGAGAAAATGTCTGCTGGCTGTGTAGGTTACCATATTTGTGTTTTCTTTTCTTGCATTGTTGATTGAAAATAACTAGAGTTAGGCTGTGCATCTCTGAATATATTACAGCATCTAAGTGAGAATTATGCTATTAATCTCATGGTCAAATTCTTGGAAGCTTTCTTAGTCATTAGGTATATGATCCTATTTTAGGGGTTTTTTGATTTCATTCAGTGCACATAATAAATAGATGACCATTTATTGCAGAGCTGTTCAGTATGCTCAGACACAGCTCTGATGGCAGAACTAGTAATTGTGTGTGTATATGTGTCTGTGCTTTCTCTTTTTTTTTCTCCTAATGGTACTGATCATTGTGCTGGTATAGTAGTCCATAAATGACTTATTTCACAATGAACTTTTAAGTCAGGTGTTGTTAATTCCAGTAGATAGTAGTCAGATAGTAGTCAGAGGGTTTAGAAGTCTGTAATTGAATTCCTTGAGCTGAAACACCTGTGGAGCATCTTCATTTTTTTTCCCCAGATCTGGATTTTTCTTAGGAGTGGGAGTAGACAAGTTAGAAATCCCAGCTCTCCCATATTGGGATGTTAGACCTTCTCAAAGTAAATATCACTTTGAATTTGACTTCAGGAAAGTAGTGTACTTCTTACTATGCTTGTTCTTGGAAATGGTGGAACTGTTTTTCTGTCAGCAACTTCAGACTGAAATACTTTAGGCTGCCAGAAGTAACACTTGAGAATGTCCGAATAGTCTGGTAATGTACAGTCTTGGCTATTTTACAAGCATAATTATTGGATTGTTGAAATAAACATCTCTTCCTCACTTGCTCTTGTTTAATGTATTACTTGGCCTGGTTTTAATTAGTGTTTAACACATTTTTTTTTTCCTTCCTTTACATAGGAACAATTGGATGTAGCACTCTCCAAAATATGCAAGAACTTTGATATCAGTCATTATACAAAGGTTCAGCAGGCTTACAGGCTGCTTGGAAAAACACAGGTTAGTAGTCATCTTCTGAGTGAAAGAACTGTGGTGTAACAACGTGAAACTCTGAGTACTGCAATGGAAGTATAGTTTCGTAATTGTTGTGGTTTAACCCTGGCTGGCAACTAAGAACCAGACAGCTGCTTGCTCACTCCCCTTTGATGGGATGGGCGAGAGAATCAGTAGAGTAAAAATGAGAACACTGGTGGGTTGAGATAAAGACAATTTAACAGGTAAAGCAAAAGCCACATGCACAAGCAAAGCAAAACAAGGAATCCATTCACCACTTCCCATTGACAGGTGGATGTTCAGCCATCTCCAGGAAAGTGGGGATCCATCATGCGTAACAGTCACTTGGGAAGACAAACACCATCGTTCTGAACTTCCCTCCTGCTTCCTTCTTCTTTCCACAGCTCATATGCTGAGCATGACATCATATGGTGTGGGATGTCCCTTTGGTCAGTTGGGGTCAGCTGTCCCAGCTGTGTCCCCTCCCAACTCCTATTGCACCCCCAGCCTGCTCACTGGTGGGGTGGGGTGAGGAGCAGAAAAGGCCTTGATGCTGTGCAAGCACTGCTCAGCAACAGCTAAAACATCCCTGTTCCTAGCACAAATCCAAAACACAGCCCCTAATGCTGATGAGTCATACAGAGTATAGAAAGGCTTTTATAGTACTTTTATAGTACTTTTTTAAATAGTACTTGTTAAAGGTAAACTGTGTATTACTGTAACATGTATCTTTTTGGACATGTAACAGTTCCATATTTCAGCTCTGTTTATAATGCTGTTTGCATTATTAATTATATTTGGGCATGTGAGTACTATTTTTTATAGCTAGGTCCATGTTACCAAGTTGTGCACAACCTACCCCTTGTGTGCATGTGTTCCCATTTTATATTGCACTCAAACCCGACAGGAATGAAGTTGTGAGATTTTTTTTTTTTTGGCAACAAAATATGACACAAGGCATGTCAAACCTGTACTGTGGACGTGTCCTAAAAGTTACACCTCTGTTTGCCTGTTTACATTTGCATAAATAGGAGTAGGTCTAAACTCTCCAATAGGATGTAGTTCTGTTGGTTCACTACCACTGAGGCTTGGATGGCTTCTTTGGGAAGGTGGTGAACCCATTGCCTTCTGACACAGATATGAAGTGTGGGAGCTAGTACCAAACTCCTGTGAAGTAACGGGTGGTAAGGAGATGAGAAAGTCTTGGAGGCACCTTTTTTTAGTGATCAGTGTTCATAACATGGCGAAGCTAAATATGGTGGTGCCAGTGTAGCAATGGTGGTTTTGCTTAGAGAAGAGATTCCTCCAGAAAGCTTTAGTTGCTAAAGACCACGTCTAAGTACCTGTCCCCAATGAAGACGGCACAAGAACCCCATTTGCTTTTCATTACACTTGGATTTTTTTAATGTTGTTTACCGGTATTCACAAGTGTTATCTGACATTAGAATGCCTTTTTTGGCTTTGTTTTTAAATTTTTGTTTGGTCTTTATTTCTTTCTAATTAGAACCTGTCTAGCAAAGTTGGATTCTTCTTCCGTGGCTTGATGGTGATAACAGTGTAGGTCTGCAATAGGATAGAAACTGATTTCTCTTCCCATACTTTGACAATGTGCAGAATTACTGGAGTGCGTAAAGACTGCAGTTGAAAATCAGGGGAGAAGATTAATTCAACTTTTCCTTTGTTACTGCATTGTATGCAATTTCTTTACTGAACAAAAGTAGGTATAATGTATTCAGTGCTCCGAAGTCTGGTGCTTGATATGTTGAGAAAGGCAGATTTTTTTTTTTTTGTTGGAGAGGAATGATGTTTCTGAACAAAACAAGTGTGCTGCATGGTTTTGTTACTGCACGGTTTTGCCTGATCTGTTCTCATGATAGTGACTTGTTTCTGACATTCCTTTTATTACTATTGAAGTGTATATTTTGAACTTGTCCTGAAAATAATTTAGTTGCATCATTATTGAAGTATCTCCCATTTTGACTCCTTGTTAGACAAAATAAGAACCTTTAGTGTCTTCAGTATTTTTCATGTTTTTATTTGTCATTCTGTCGTCTTTGACTAATTCAAGTTAGGACTAGCTGCAGAAGATTGGTTATTTGCAATAGGATTGAAGCAGAATTACTTGTTTATTTCTTAGGTGTGTGATTGAGTTCTCAGTTCTTGTCAGTAGCTAAGAATTTCAAATAGCAAGTAGTGAAACTGAACATTTTCAAATCTGCAGGATCTGATAGCTTCATTCTGGCATATCAAATAATTTTTTAATTAATGCATATAACATATAGCATATCTTGAAACAGTGGGAAAATTAAGTTACTGAAATGGACTAATGTTATTATTACTGTAATTATTAATGTAAATATACCGTTTATTAATGAATGATCAATAGGATAACTTGGGAAACAGCCTGACCTGAAACTTGGGCATGATTATGTCAAAACTTACACGTTATATAGTCATTAGTGATTAGTACATGCACTGACATTTGTTTTTCTGGGAAAAGTGAGGTTTTTTAGACAAATGTAAGGGGTTTTCTTTATTGCAAATAGGGTTTTTGTGAGAAATTTATTGATATGATGTGCATGCCTTTCTGTAACATTCAATCCCACTTTATATTCTTCAAGGAGGAACTCAGTTTGGGCAAGTGGATGGATTGAAGACTTTGTAATTGTGGTTTTAGCTTTATTAATTGCAAAGGAAATATTTTTATTTTTGTTGGAAGTGTTTCCAGTGGGAAAAATAACACTGATCTCAACTGATTTCTTTTTAACATATTTATCCATCAATGATTGGGAGGGTAAACGAATGAATAAATTCTATAATTAAATATATTATATACACATAAAACTAAGATTTACTAATGATAATGTCAAAAAAACCTGGTGAGTTATAGAGGGAGGATGGCAGGGGAAAGTGGTTTTACTGGTAATACCTGAACTCTTCTATGTCAGTGTTTTCTAATATTGCCACGTCCTATGTTAGATATTTTTGAGACAAAAATTGGAGGCTATGCTTACAATCTCCTGTGTTCAGCACTGAAAAAGACTTATATTAAAAGATGATGACATATGACAAATTGAATTTTACCACTTGATTTTATGTTATTCCTTTTCTTTCAGACAGCAATGGATCAGTTACATATGCACTTCACTCAAGCCATTCACAACACTGTGTTTCAAGTAGTCCTTGGATATGTGGAGCTGTGTGCAGGAAACACAGACACCAAGTTTCAGAAGTTACAGTACAAAGACCTCTGTACAGTATGTAACTCTTGCATATATGTATATTTTTTTAATCTGAATTTTCCCACTGTTGTAAGTGTACGTTATGTAAGTGGGGGACTCAGTTATTAAAATAACCCTGCAGCTACTATAATTTCTTAACACAACTCATAGGCTGATTGAGAAGTTGGTTATTCACAGCTTAATGCTGATTTTGGTTGCACTAAATCTTAACACTTTAGAGTTAGTGTACACACCATCTGAATAAATGTAAGAAGTAAATCGTAGGATACAAACAGGAGACTAGCATTTCAAACCTCCCATGTCTTCAGTGTAATATGCTTGTTACTGGAATCACTGTTAGCATTGAACTTTATTCCAGTGCATTTAGGCAGTATTCACAATTTCTATAATACAGCATTTCTATAATACTGCATTTCAGTAAGGATTCTTGTAAAGATACTAATTAGAGTCTTCCCATTACTCCTAACTATCAGATTTATTGCACTTTTGGTATCAAGATAAGGGACAGTGGTAATACTGAGATGCAAAAACCTGATGATAGGCAGCTCATGGACTGGGAATTAACATGCATTTTCCTCTAGTATAGATTTTAGATTCAGTTCCTTGCATATGTATGTTTTATTTAATTATTTTAAAACGTTGTTAGAATGAATTACTGTATTTTCAGTAGTAGTTTTAGTTCACTCTAATTCTTTCACTTGTGATTTTACTGTTACACTCTCAGAAATTCTCTTAAGATTCACTTGTAGGGAGGGAGAGTGTGAGATATTTTAGGTAAACATTGATTTAAAATTTGAAATTCTGTTTCTATCTTGATTGTTCTTTAGGACATTTGTTTGTCACAGGCTAAGCCCTCATTGTACTTCATCACCTCAAGGACCCACCAATTATTAGTGGGTTGCAGTTTATTAAACCAAAGTACAATCACAAGGAGCTTAAAGGTCATATTCTGATCCATTTTCTGCTCTTTCACTTCTAAGATCTTCTGGGATCATGTAGCTTCAACTACTAAACACATCTACACTGAAAACAATTTCATTTTAAAGAGGTCCCTGTTTGACTTAAAAGGCTTATGTAATCTAAGAGCTTTGTATGAGTGAAAGTGGATTATGAGAAATTAATTTATTTGGAGTAATTGACATAAGTATTAATGAACAGAATGAGTAAGGTTCCAGATAGGTTGTATTTGCACTTCAGTGAAATAAATTCTAGTTCAAGAAACCCAGCAAACCCTATCTCTGTTCAGTGGACTACAGCCCATTCATATTTCTGCTTTAAGTCTTCAGAAGATGGTTTTAATTTCTTACTTTCTAATGCACTTTTCTTCTGATTTTCTTTTGTTTTATAATTCATATATGCCCTTCAATTTATTTCTAATTTTTTGCTAATGCTCATTTATTTACACTTACAAACAGTAACACTAAGTTCCTTCTGACATCTTCTAAAATACAGATTGTGTGCTGTGTTGATCCTTACCCTTTACAGTGCAGATGGATCTCTCAGATCACTGGAAATACCACATTTTGTAATACACAGAAAGAGAGTGGATTCAACTGCTTGGTTACAAAATTATTACCTCGTTATTTCTATTTGGTTTTCCTCAGCAAAACCTTCATGAGGTGCTGCTTTAGTCATGTGAGCCTGCTGGAATCTGGCAGTCTGTAAAAAGGCAGGTACTCAAACTTTGGGACTATAACGTACTATGAATACTGTTGTAATTTCATTGAAATTTACTGACTTTTAAAAAAAAATTATTTTTATTTTTCATTACTCTCTTTGTAATAATTAGGTATTTAGGGACAGACTGCAGATGGGAAATTTTGTTCTCTGTTACAAACCATGCTGTTCAGAGTTGGTTGTTAATTGTTACAGCGCATTTGTGAAATCGGAGCGCTGAATAAGCTGGACTATCAACAATTCAATTTCTAATTTCCTGTACAAAAAAACCACCAACAGATTTTCAGCTCTTGCATTCAGTGTTTGGGGAATAAATTGTTTAAGACTGAAATATGATCCTTCTTTCTCCCTGTCTAGTTCCAGTGAGAACCCTCTTCAATCTGTCTACACTGTTAAGCCAGGATGCTGTTGACGTATAAGTGGAAATGGCCTCCTTTAATTAAACAATGGAAGTCATATAAAGTTAAAGTCTTCCTTTTGGGGCAGGTCTTCCATTGTGTGTTTCTAAAAGTCTTTCTAAATGAACTCATTTAGCTCATTTCCATTTTACATGGGTAGTAGGGGGGGGACTATAGTGGGTTTTTTCTTTGTTTCAATTTCTTGTTTGTTTCTTTTCTGAAAGTCAGATACTGGATTTTATAGTTATGTGGATTTTTTAAAAAGAATAATGTTTTTAGTAATTCTTAGGCACTTATGTAACTTAGGTGCCTGTGCACTCTGAGTCACTGTTTCCTTGTTGAGCATTTCTTTTCCTAGTGATATGCCATGCTTTATCTCTTACATCCTTTCTCCTCTGGATACTGATGGAACAGGGGAGACTTCAGCTGCTACATCTTCAAGTTTTAATTGTCTTTATTCTAGCATACATTCAAAGAAATTTGATTGTTTATTTCCTTAGTCTAAATGGAATTATCTTGGTATTTAGTAAGTGATCTTTTCTTCCTGGCCACCTGGAAGCCAATATACCTTCAAGTATTGTGATCTGCACAATGAAAGTTTAGATTTTATAGCTACTAAAAGCCCTGAAATACAATATGAGTCACATTGCCTGATGAGTTGGCAGAGAAAATTGCTAAACAGCTGTCAATGTCAGGACAATGTACTGTTTAAATGATAAATTTATTCACACTGTTTTGTTCCATTGTTAGCAAAGGTCTATATATGTGAGATTAAAGTGTCTTGATAATGCAGTCACTAATGTATATCAACTCTGAAAGGTGTTTTAGGAAAAAAAAACAGTGTTCTCAGTTGTTACTTTTTTTATGTATCACGAGCTTGACTTTTTCTTTTTTTATTGATGTGTGTAGGAAACCTAATTTATATCCTTGAGGCAATTCTGGTTTCATAGGGAACAGAACCAAAATAATAATCCATTTAATAAAACTCAAGCAAATTGAAAAGACATAGTGATTAATATGAGGCCTCCAGGTACTCTTGCTAGTGACATCTATTAATGCTGAAGAACAGTTTTTGTGAGTCCTTCATCGTAAGCAGGGCATAGGAGAATATGGCTTGGGTGGTATGTGCTACTGCCAGAAGCATTATTTAAGTTTAGGAGGCAAGAGAACACAATTAAATAGAAAACAGAGACATGCAGTGTAGGTACTTTTTTTTAACCTGAAAGCTGTAAAATAGGTGGGGTGTAAGTGATGCATCTGCATTTGCAAAAAAGTCTGTCCAATCTAATTGTTTATTTTACAACAAACATAATATTCAAGCTTAAATTTTTTTTTGCAATTCGTTGCTCAGGGAGGACACTTGGTGTTTAGAAAGCTACAGTTACATCAGTGGATGAGAATGAAGTTCAGAGGGAATTGATTGCTTTGGTTAAGGTTTTGCTCTCTATAGAATCCATGGTTGATTATTTTGGTGGCTATGTTGACGTCACTGTTGCAGAAGCTGTTACTGTATTTGGAGAGTCTTGTAACTGTAATGCCAAAGCTTTTATATCATCTTAGTTTTACAATTTTTGGGTTACCATGCAGTAGCCACATGGTAAAAGCTAACTAGCCTTGTGGAAATCAGCTGTGGACACTGAAGTAGCAATGGGAAAGTATGGACTGTTTTCTACAACAGAGTTAGTTTGAAGTGCTAATTTCCACACTTCTCTGAGAACCTTTAAAGAACAATGCTAATTGAAATCACATTTGTGCAGCTGAACTTTGCCCTTGTTATTAAGCTGTGAGACTGCTTCTTCACAGCAAGTGAGACAAGGGTGACTTATCATTGTCGCACAGATAAGCAATATATTTTAGAGTCTTTTCTTAACCCAGCAAGACCCTTTCTCAAATTCATCCCTTACCTGACAATTTCATTTTAGGTATTTATACTGCATATATCGCTGATAAAATTGATACTCAGAATCACAGAATCAGCTAGGTTGGAAAGGACCTTGAAGATCATCCAGTCCAACCATTAACCTAGCACTGACAGTTCCCAACTATACCATATCCCTCAGTGCTATGTCGAACCAACTCTTAAACACCTCCAGGGATGGGGACTCCACCACCTCCCTGGGCAGCCCATTCTAACACCTAACAACCTGTTCTGTAAAAAAAAAATGCTTCCTAATATCCAGTCTAAACCTTCCCTGGTGCAACTTGAGGCCATTCCCTCTTGTCCCATCACTTATTACTTGGTTAAAGAGACTCATCCCCAGCTCTCTGCACCCTCCTTTCAGGCAGCTGTAGAGGGCGATGAGGTCTCCCCTCAGCCTCCTCTTCTCCAGACTAAACACTCCCAGTTCCCTCAGCCGCTCCCCGTACGACCTGTGCTCCAGAGCCTGCACCAGCTCCGTTGCCCTTCTCTGGACACGCTCGAGTCATTCAATGTCCTTTTTGGAGTGAGGGGCCCAAAACTGAACACAGGAATCGAGGTGCGGCCTCACCAGTGCTGAGTACAGGGGTAAGATCCCTTCCCTGTCCCTGCTGGCCACGCTATTGCTGATACAAGCCAGGATGCCATTGGCCTTCTTGGCCATGTGGGCACACTACTGGCTCCTGTTCAGCCGGCTGTCAATCAGCATGCCCAGGTCCCTCTCTGACTGGCAGCTCTCCAGCCACTCCTCCCCAAGCCTGTAGCGCTGCTGGGGGTTGTTGTGGCCCAAGGGCAGCCCCCGGCATTTGGCCTTATGGAAACTCCTCCAGTTGGCCTCAGCCCATGGCTCCAGCCTGTCCAGGTCTCTCTGCAGAGCCTCCCTACCCTCGAGCAGATCAACACTCCCACCCAACCTGGTGTCATCTGCAAACTGACTGAGGGTGCACTCGATCCCCTTGTCTAGATCATCAATGAAGATGTTAAACAGGAGTGGCCCCAAAACCGAGCCCCGGGGGACACCACTCGTGACCGGCCGCCAACTGGATTTAACTCCATTCACCACAACTCTCTGGGCCTGGCCATCCAGCCAGATTTTACCCAGCAAAGCGTGTGCCCAACGAAGCCACAAGCAGCCAGTTTCACCAGGAGAATACTGTGGGAAACAGTGTCAAAGGTCTTACTAAAGTCAAGGTAGAGAACACGCACAGCCTTTCCCTCATCCAATAAGCAGGTCACCCTGTCGTAGAAGGAGATCAGGTTTGTCAAGCAGGACCTGCCTTTCATAAACCCACGCTGACTGGGCCTGAGCATCTGGTTGTCCCTCATGTGTTGTGTGATGGCACTCAGGATGAGCTGCTCCATCAGCTTCCCAGGCACTGAAGTCAAGCTGAGAGTAATTGTATTTAATTATTGTACTTATGGAATGTAATTACCCAGATCATCCATGTGACCCTTCTTATATATGGGCATCACACTGGCCAATTTCCAATCTGTCGGGACCTCCCCAGTCAGGCAGGACTGCTGGTAAATGATGGAAAGCGGCTTGGCGAGCACCCCAGCCAGCTCCTTCAGCACCCTCGGGTGTATCCCATCTGGTCCCATAGACCTGTGTGTGTCTGTGTGATGCAGCAGGTCACTGACTGTCTCCTCCTGGAATGTGGGGGGGTTGTTCTCCCAGTCTCTGTCTTCTGGCTGAGGAGGCTGGGTTCTCTCAGTACAACTAGTCTTGTTATTAAAGACTGAGGTAAAGAAGGCATTACTTTTCACCTGATTAATATCTTAAATCACAACTGGCTCTTTGAAGCAGGGTGGATCAGGGAGATAGGACAGCTGCCTCCTAAGTTTGTTTTCAAACTACTTTATACATCATTCAGTCCAATGGGGCACCAGCCAGGATGGCTTCTCTGTACTACTGAAGTACAAGTATCTGTATCATTGAACTAACGCAGTGTCTGCATGTCATAGGACTGGCTGCATCCCTCTTTGATAGTGAGATGTGCTGGCCATTAGACAATATGGCTTTACTTCTGCATCTACTTTGCAGTTCCATAAGTACAAGAGGTGGTTAATATATGGATCAGTTGCGGGGGAGGGCGGGGTGGGGAAGGACTACAAAATAAACTTTGCATTTTGAGATAACATTTGGCATGCCCATAAAATTGGGCATTCCTCAGCTCTTAAAAAATTTTGAAAAGGAAATGGGTATACATAATGCACCTCAGCTGTATGAATGTGGAGGTTTTTGTATGATTCGTTTTGCCTCTGAAAAAAACGAACACAGTTGTTAAGTTTCACAATATTCTTTTGTTTTTCTGTAGCATATTACATCAGACAGCTACATTCCATGCCTTGCTGATCTCTGCAAAGCCCTCTGGGAAGTCATGCTCAGTTACTACCGAACAATGCAGTGGCATGAGAACCATGACCAAGATGAGGCAGCAGCTGTGTCTTCTGGTAAGAAACTGTTCTAGAAACAAATCTTATGATATTTGGAAATAACTTTGCTTGTCCTCAAGTTGCTAATTTGTGTGTTGGTACCTTTGTGGTCTTGACTATGTGCCTTCAGCATTATTGCTTATAGTGCTCAGTAAGGATTTAAATACTCACTGGATTTTTGTAGTCTTCAGTATAAGATTGATTTTTAAAATGAATATGTGTATTTGCCATTATTACAGATGTAAACAGTTTTATTAAGAGTGTTTTTTGTTGAGTTGGAAGTCAGCTGTGGTAACTACAAAATCTGAGCATTTTTCCCTTCAGTGGGAAATTTCAGATTTTTTGACCAGTGTTCAAATTTTCACTGTATATTACGCTTAGTAGATTGGGATACTAAACTGTGTACTAGAAAAGGTGACTGAAACAACAGGGAAAGAATCTGTTGTAAATCTGTCACTGATTTTTCAGGAAATCCAGTTTTCTGAATGTTGTATGTCATCTCTACTGGTGAATCATATGTTCACAACTTCCTTGATATCCTTACAGGAAAAAAACCCCATTTAATCTTAAAGTATAACTTTGATTTTCTTTTATTGTTGTTCTAGTTTGTGTTTTTAGGACCGAAGCACAAAACCTTAGTCTGCTGTCTAAGTCTTCCTAAGTATATTTTGCTTCATGTATTCTAAATGAATATAAGATGTTTGAAGACAGACTATTTCCCCACTAACCTACAATGCTTGTGTTTGGCAGAGAGCAGAGTATGAAATTTATGGTATTAAGATTTATGCAAAACTCCTTTTATTTGAATCAGATAGGTTTGCTATTTTCTTACTTTCAGGAGGCTCTGTCGAAGGACAAGGACTGTAGGATTCCTGCTAATTTATTCCTCCTTGCCTGATTTGCAAAAAAACTTGTATCCGTTATGTTAGATGATTAGAAGAAAGGGAAAAATATTCAAAATAGAAGAACAGATCTTGGAACGCTATGCTTCTTACAAGTATTTGACATCGAACATTTCTTTCAAAAGTCAGATTTGTTACAAATTTTAAGTCTTAAAAAGAATGAAATTTATCCTAATTAACATTTTCAAATTTGAATTAAGAAGACAAACTGATGAATGTATTTTCTTTGGCGTATCCTTCCTATGTTGTGTGGAATCTTAAAAAAGAAAAAAAGAATTTGTTGAAACTCTTCTCAGATTACAGTTTTTATAAGTATATCAGAATTAAAATCAAAGTTGAAGTATTTAATTTTGAGGTGCATCGTGAAGAAAGATTTTGAAGTTTTGACTGAATTGCCCATTCTCAATAATATGTACTTTGAAATTTAAAATAACTTCAGATAATTAAGTTTCCTTCTCTTGTTTTCATTTTGTTGTGATCTTTGCATGTGTAAAATAAAGCAGGTGTCATAAAGAGTTTATTGCATGCAAACATTATCACAGTAGACTTCTTGCTCAGCTCCAGACAATAATTTTAAAAATAGTTCCCCTTAGTGTGGTTACTTGTGATATCCTGAAGAAAGAAAATAATTAGCACTGCAGAACCTTTTAAAGGGACCATTAAGCATAATAAAAGTGGTATATTCAGTCACATGAGTAATTCAAATGCATTGCTTTTTAAATGCATGCCAGAGTGATTTGTTATGTTTACTCCTAATCCACTAAATCTTCTCTCACTCAGTTTTTAAGTTTCTGTAGAAGTGATGGTTTAGCAGTAATGTGTAACTAGAATGTATTTCAGCTACTGAATCACTTTTTAAAATACCTCAGCAATGATAAAGCACACAAAAGGGAATTTTACATCTATAACTTAATTTCAGAGGGAATATCTAAATATCTAACAAATGTCTATTTTCTCTAAAAGTTATTGCTTATCCTGTCGTAATTATTAAACCTGTACATCGAAGTCTCATTCCATATTTATTGATTTAATAGCTGTGATATGTGCTAAAGCCAAAGAGTAAAATTCCTACAGAAAGGATGGGTGTGTCAGAAGAAACCATGGAGGCAGTTCAGGAGATGATGCTACAAGTGTTCCCTACCCCATAGACTGGAGCAATAGAGGGAACAGTCTTAACTGTTGTATGTGTGTCTGGCTTTTATCATTCTGAGAACTCAAGGCTGTCTTAGAATTTTTCTCTCCTTGTGTCAGTTAATGCCACCAGTCTTACAAAGTACATTAAATGGGTCAAGGGACTCTTGATCTTGGGGCACAAACCCAGCTATAGAAGTGAGGAGCTGGATTTAGAAGACATGAATTATATAGCTCTTTCTAATTTAATAGTGAAGCTTATCCAAAAGAATGCCTTCATGGATTATGGAAATGAGGTTGTGCTTCATCTAGATCCTGTGTCTTGTATTTGTTATTATTAATACCTGCTACAGATGTTAAAATGTTCTTTGCATGTCTTGTAAATAGTTGCCCTCCTGCATTTCTGAGGAAAGAGGTGTGTCTGCTTCATATCATTAAATATTCTGCTTATTTGTGTTCTGAAAATTTGTCTAGTTTGAGACCAAAGACCAAAATGGAATAGAAAATACTTCCACAAGAGGATTTTTTTTTTTGTTTGAAATGTTTATAACAGAGACTCTTTGAGACTGAGGCTTTTCTATTTTTTTTCCCTAGAATTGAGTTCAGAATTTACAGTTGTTCTTTCAGATATAGTGTGGACTGGTCTTTGGAGGTTACTTTAAGATCAATTAAAAAAAAAACCCTTACTTGAAATAAACTAAATAGAAGCATAATTATTTCTAGATATAAATGCAGTCCTAAAAAATTTTAAAGTCTAGGACATATTTTAGTACCTTTCATGAAATGGGAAAGACTAAAGACATTTAGTTTGCTGAAGTGTCATAATGGTAGCAGTAGATCATAGTGAAATATATGGTATTAATAGTTGTGTGAATCATCAATAATAACACAACTAATTGCTCTAATATGCTATTGGAAAGACAGAATTAAGTGTTCATATGCAGGACTTGTTTAATCATACTAGGTAAAATTAGTGAATGAAAAGTATCAACTCCATAGCATGAAATGAGTTCTAAATTACATTTAACTGCCACTTAGTCTGTGATTTTGTTTTTCATGTAGTAAACAGCAAATTGCTGAGATACAGGTTTTCATTCCTGAAAATATACTGCTTATTGGAAAGTTCCATTGCACTGTTGGTCCTGGTCAAAGCATTGTTTTTGTCTGTAGTGTAGAATCAAAGAAAAAAAAGAGTTTTAAAGGGACCTGTGCAGGTCATTTTGTCTTCCCTGCTCAAAGCAAAGTGAACTTAAAAGTTGCATTGTTTTGTGCGAGGCCCTGTCTGACTCAGCTTGATTTTCACATACCATAAAATTTACTGTGATGTTGATTTAATTCACATGTATTCCTAAGACACTAATTTAACAGAACAACTGAAACTGAGCAGTAAAATAATCACTATAGCATTTAAACTCCTGGTTTCACAAAGGTAATCCTAGTGGTCAAAGATGGTAACAACTGTAATACCTGTAATAGATTCAATGAAAAGCAAGAAGAAAATGATGTAAGATGTAAATTTAATTTCAACCATTTTAATTTTCAAAACATTCAATTTATAACACTGCATAAATTCTGTGCAAGACCTGCTTGGTATTCAAAGAATGAAGCTAGAGGACAGTGATTTTATTTCCCACCTCCCCCTCTGTCTATCAAGGATTAAACCAAACCCTTTTGTTATGACTGAAAGCTGTCTTTACAAATTTTGGAGAAATATTGAGAAACCTGAAAAAATACTGTATTTAAATCAGGCATTTAGAAGAATTAACTCTTGGATGCTTCTGATTCTTATTTTTATGTGAAACTGAATATTTGTGTATTCTGCTACCTGTTCCACTTTTTTTAAGGCAAAAAGTGTAAATGTTTATGAACCGTTGTGCAATCCTTGATTTTCAAGGAAATTATCCTAAATTCATACACTTGCATGTGTGAAATCTGCGGCAGTACAGTTCATTAAACGGCTGGAAACAAGACCTCTTAGCATGACTGGCTGTAAACTGGGAGCACCATGGGATTGCCAGAGAGAATATTGTGTGGATTTTTATTGAAACACAGCATACATATGACTCTGTACAACCATTCCTTCAGAAATGACAGTTCGTGAGGACAATGTCTATGGCCTTAATCTTGAGAACAGGTCAAAGATACTGACCTGTTTAGGCTTGGCTTCACTCTGCAGAAGTACAGAAGAGAGGAGGTTGCAGAAACTTCTAAAGAGCATGCTCTTACTAAGATAGCTGGTGTTGTTTACTCTTATAGTCAGAGAAAGGATAAATCTGCTTAGTGTTTCTCTAGTTGTGTTATTATTTTGGTTTGTATTTTGTTTAATCTTCCATGATAAATCACTTTTGAAAATGCATTTGTCAGAATTATTACTTTCAGGAGAAGAGGAGCATATTTAGGTACAGTTACTAAATAATAATTTACTTATAGAATGGCTAATATTTGTTTTACCTTTTTTTCTTTCATAAAGAAAATTTTCTTTGAGTGCTCTGCTGTTGTGGTAAGGTATTAGCTGTCTTTTTCTACCTGCCAAGCCACAGAAATGCGGCGTTCAGATCACAGCTAACCCTTGCAGGAGGTTAAAACCTTTGCGGGAACAAAAGCACAAACGCCAATATGGTGGTTGCTATTTGCTCAATTTATTAACTACGCAATTGCTTTATATACGCCTTTCTGTACGTCACGAGATCTTTAGTTCCCTGTTCTTTCCATACATCGCAAGATCTTTCACGCACCTCTATTCTTCCCGTACATTGTGAGATCTTCTGAGCACCTCTCCCTACACTCTGCGACAGTAGATACGAGTATGGAATTATGTTTGAGTCTTGTTTTCACATCAAGAAGCCTTTTATCATCTTATTTTGATTAATTAGGGTAAATTCTCAGCCAACCTGTAAAAGCAGTGTCAATTACTTTAAACAGGAAAGAGTCGAACACAACTTTGCAGCCTGAGAAGAAAGGAATATCTATCCTAATATAAGCCCAAATTCCAGGATGTATTTTATTATGTTTTTAATTGTGAGGAGGAGTTACTCAGTTCAAAGTACCAGAGCTTTTATATTCTAGCTGCATATAGTATTGCACTGATTCTGTATTCTTGAGGTCTAGCCTCATGGGCAGACTAATTTTAATTTAACTAGCTTGAAGATTTTTCTTGGTAGTGTTGATATGTTCATAATCCCTAGTTTGCAGATGAAGCTCCCTCAGTGTTTGATGAAGTTCATAATTTAATAACGTGTCCAGACACACCAAATTAGCTCCACTTGAAAGAAATTAAGCAAAGCCAGCATCTTTCTCAATAACCGTATTCCCACATTTGCTTGATTTAAATGGAGCTACAGGTGTTGAAGGCTTCATATTTTTTTTGTTTCTGTTATGCTTCTATATTATATAAGCATTCATATAACAGGTAAAATATATAGTCCAGCAGGCTTTAAAAAAAATAAAAATCCATCTTTCAAGGACACAGTCTAAGTCAAGGATGTTAGACATGCCCTAGTCTTGTTAGATATGTCCTGTTCTCCAGGTAGGCCCAAATTAGTCCTTCCCACAATATCATGAGGAACTTTCTTTCTTTCCCCACCTCTGGTTTCCTCTCTGGGTTCCTGTAGGATTTGGACTTTGTGCTGCGTGTTCCTGTGGAGACTAGGCGACGGGGATGAGACTGCCTGATGCACGTACAAAATGATAGCTTGGGGCTAGGTGGAGGTTTTTGAGAGAAAATGCTGGAACCTGGAGAAAGAAATGGCTTTGAGCCGGGAGCCTGTGCATGGAGGTAGAGAGGTGAGACTAGCTGGACTAGGAACAAGGGAGTGAATAGTCTTCTCAAGTACTGAAAATTAGTTGGAGGTTTCAGATAAGATGGAAAGACAGGTCAGAGCTGCATGGCAGTGCTGGGTGCTGTGGCAATCTTAATTCTTCTGTGTTGCAACCTCTTAAATGATGGGGTAGAAGGAGGGCTGTATGCTGTGTAATATTCCAGTATAATATTTTATGTGAATTTTTATCTTTTGTGTCAAATCACTAAATGGTTTGGGCTTTAAAGGACATGCATAGGTTTTTTTCCTTGTCAGGAACAATGGAGTTTTCTTATTATGGGAAAACTTTTTATGTACAGTCTGGCTAAGACAGAGGTTTCCTGTGGTCAGTCATAGGGTGTGAAGCGAACTGCATGACACTGAGCCATCACAGAATGCAAACATAACCAAACTGTATGCTCACAAACTACATATAAAGTATTGCCTTCTCTTTTTTAAGATGGAAATGAAATATATTTCCTCCATGGAGAGAGAGAACACCACATACAAGAGAAGTCTACCTTGCATTACAGTGCCTTTTTGGAAAGTGATCCAGTGCTGTGGGAATGAAGGTTTTAGAATTAAACTAATTTTGAAGAAATTAAAGACACCTGATTATATGATTGACATTATTTCATGCATAAGAATAGATTAGTATGAGATGGGGGAAAAAAGGAAAGAGCATGCTATATTGTTTGGATGGTTCATGGGAGAAGTTTCAGTATTTTTCCTCAGAGTTGCAGACAGATTTGCTGTGGCAGAAAGTTTAAAATCTTGTTTCTGAAATCTTTAAGTTCATGGTTCTTGTCTACAAAGCTAGAATATATTAAGGAATCTGGTTGTAGAGGATAAGTAGTGCTCACTTCAACTTTAT
This sequence comes from Athene noctua, assembly GCF_965140245.1. Taxonomy (NCBI): domain Eukaryota; kingdom Metazoa; phylum Chordata; class Aves; order Strigiformes; family Strigidae; genus Athene; species Athene noctua. The sequence goes on from NC_134038.1 coordinate 129,213,830, forward strand.
CTTTTTTACTTGAAATATTAGTGTTTGTTACTCTCATCTTTTTTGATGTTTATTTAATGAGATATCTTGGTACATAATGGCAATCAGAAGCTCTCCTGGTCTATATTAGCATATAATATTTATAAGTGCTTTATTAATTTCCTTTCAAAAGTTTAGAGCAATGGAGCTCTCCTGGAGTTTACATAATGGATAATATGGTAATGGCTAAGGCAGAAGTCTCATTATGAGTACAAAACTAGGATACATTTCAAGACTTTTGGGAATATCTACAGTACCTTTCACCTTCAGTTTCAGATGGCAGCAATGTGATTGGAACTGAGGAGAACAGTTTTGACCGCAGCTATGTAAAAAAGAAATTGGAACATGGGCTTTCACGAATATGGCAGGTATGGTTTTTCGATTTTATTTTTTTCCTAAATATTTATCCATTCCCTTCTCAGTATTAATTACAGCTATATTTATACCAATCATCTTAAAGGAATCTCTCCAGGGATTTTTTAAAAATATTTTTTTTTTAAACAGATTTGGTTTGAGCTAAATATATCAAAACCATGGAGATATAATTTCTGTGACTCACTCACTACTCGGTTGCTATGCTTACAAACTCAGTCATGATACCAAAACATAATAACATGACTTTCAGCCTGATTCCACTTCTCCCAAACTGTGTGCTGCCCCACAATCTATTTTCTTCTCATGTGCTTTTGTCTGTTGGCACAGTCATACTGCTTTATGTTTCTGGTATAACCATAGCTACAGAGAACCCGAAGTCTTGTGAACCTGCCTGATTTCACAATATTCCTGATCTGACTGCTGGATCAGTTTGATGTGCAGTGAGACTCCAGATATATGATGAAAAAGCTGTATACGTTTTACATTGCTGAATTGTAGTCTAAAGTTCTGTTTTCACAGTGACCAGCATCTAGGACTGACTTTATTATTATAATACTATTTTAGGAAGTTAATGAGATATCATTCATGTTATGTAAAATGAAGTTCTACTCTAAATCTCAAAAAGAAATTAAGAGTGCAAACAAACCAAAAAGTGCTAAAGAACAAGGCATCATAGCCTTCAGCTTTTTGTCTTTAATGTCTTAAGTATACAAAAACTTGTTTGTGTTTTGTAGGATGTTCAACTGAAAGTGAAAACGTATCTTCTGGGAACAGATCTGTCTAACTTCAAATATGATGACTTCATATTTGTACTTGATGTTATCAGCAGGTATTTTGATGTGGTCATAAAACCACTCAATACATGTGCACAAACTTGAACTCTGATAAACAGAACAGTTAATTAAGGCTGATATTTACATTCTGATGTCAACTTTGTCCCCATCTACTGATAGATTGATGAGAATTTCTTATTTGTGCGAGAGTCAATGAGTGAGTGCTAATATCTCTTTCTCCCTACCTGCCATAAGGATGGATTTAGGAGAGGTAGCATAAATTGCTTTGCTGCTCAAGTAATGCTTATCTGCTATATGATTTCAGTGTTGTCCACTTTTAAGATTTCAGATGTGCAGATCTGACAATTTTGATGTTTCTAAAAGTTTTTAAAGGTAATCTCAGTCAAAAGCAGTAAAATATTGTAGTACTGCTAACCAGTACAGTATTAGATATGCCTGTTTTGGTAATAAGATGATGGATTCAGACCGTGAGCTGTACAGCTTTCCCTGCATAATGGGATCTCAAAAAGACATGTATTTTACTTACTGCTCTTTGTCTCTTGGGACATTATGATAGGATTTGGAGGGAAATGAGATGTGAACTTCTGTGGCATGAGTGAAGTGTTTGCAACTTAATGCAGGTGCTCTGCTTTTATGGAGATACATGTACGCTTATGGTAATGACTGAGGCTTGCAATGCAGTTTGGAACAGTAGTATTCATAAATCAGTAAATATTTCTGAACTTTATTGTTATAGGTTGATGCAAGTTGGAGAAGAATTTTGTGGCAGTAAATCTGAAGTTTTGCAAGAATCTATCAGAAAACAAAGTGTTAACTATTTCAAAACATACCACAGGTGAGATTACAGTATGTGCAGTAGATTAATGGCAGTTATTTTTGGTGTGTTTAACTTGACATGCTTTCTGAAGGAATTCCACTGCATAATGTTCCTGCATCGAGGTTGACAGCTAGTGGAATATGCTTCATGATGAGAACAGGGTTCTGAACTGTGGAGAAGGGGAGAGGGTGGAGAAGCCTTTGCTTCTGCTATAATTGTGGAGAATTCTAGTTCTGCAGCCAGCAAGCCAGATAAAGATGACAGACTTTTTATGTAGAATTCCAGTAGTTTTTCAGTCTGCCTCTTAAGCTGTTTGCTGAGATCCTGCGGATGAATGCTTCTGAAGTTTGTACTTCCTAGCAAAATTGTTACTTCTTTTTCTATGCCATTACATAAAAAGAGCTGATCATAGAATGGTTTGGGTTGGAAGGGACCTTAAAGATCATCTCATTCCAACCCCCTTGCCGTGGGCAGGGACACCTCCCACTAGACCAAGTTGCTCAAAGCCCCGTCCAACCTGGCCTTGAACACTGCCAGGGAGGGGCAGCCACAGCTTCTCTGGGCAACCTGTGCCAGTGTGTCACCAGCTTCACAGTAAAGAATTTCTTCCTTATATCTAACCTAAATCTTCCCTCTTTCAGTTTGAAACCATTACACCTCATCCTATCACTACACTCCCTGATGATAAAGAGTCCCTTCCCATCTTTCCTGTAGGCCCTCTTTAAGTACTGGAAGGCCGCTATAAATGTCTCTCCGGAGCCTTTTCTTCTCCAGGCTGAACCACCTCAACTCTCTCAGCCTGACCTCACAGGGAATATGCTTGAGCAAGTCCATGTCCTTATGCTTGTGGGCCCCAGAGCTTGACCCAGTACTCCAGGTGAGGTCTCATGAGAGCAGAAAACACAGGCAGAATCCCCTCCCTCAACCTGCTGGCCACAGTTCTCTTCACAGAATCATCTAGGTTGGAAAAGACCTCGAAGATCACCTAGTCCAACCATTAACCTAACACTGACAGTTCTCAACTACACCATATCCCTCAGCGCTATGTCAAACCAACTCTTAAACACCTCCAGGGATGGGGACTCCACCACCTCCCTGGGCAGCCCATTCCAACGCCCAACAACCCGTTCTGTAAAGAAATGCTTCCTAATATCCAGCCTAAACCTTCCCTGGCACAACTTGAGGCCATTCCCTCTTGTCCTGTTGCTTATTACTTGGTTAAAGAGACTCATCCCCAGCTCTCTGCACCCTCCTTTCAGGTAGCTGTAGAGGGCGATGAGGTCTCCCCTCAGCCTCCTCTTCTCCAGACTAAACACCCCCAGGTCCCTCAGCCGCTCCCCATCAGACCTGTGTTCCAGACCCTGCACCAGCTTTGTTGCCCTTCTCTGGACACGCTCGAGTCATTCAATGTCCTTTTTGGAGTGAGGGGCCCAAAACTGAACACAGGAATCGAGGTGCGGCCTCACCAGTGCCGAGTACAGGGGTCAGATCCCTTCCCTGTCCCTGCTGGCCACGCTATTGCTGACACAAGCCAGGATGCCATTGGCCTTCTTGGCCACCTGGGCACACTGCTGGCTCCTGTTCAGCTGGCTGTCAATCAACACCCCCAGGTCCCTCTCTGACTGGCAGCTCTCCAGCCACTCCTCCCCAAGCCTGTAGCGCTGCTGGGGGTTGTTGTGGCCCAAGGGCAGCCCCCGGCATTTGGCCTTATTGAAACTCCTCCAGTTGGCCTCAGCCCATGGCTCCAGCCTGTCCAGGTCTCTCTGTAGATCCTCCCTACCCTTGAGCCAATCAACACTCTTGATGCAGCCCAGGATACGGTTGGCTTGCTGGGCTGTGAGTGCACATTGCTGGTTCATAGTCAGTTTTCCATCCACGAATACCCCCAGGTCCTTCTCTGCAGTGCTGCTCTCAATCCACTCATCACCCAGCCTGTATTTGTGCTTGGGATTGCCCTGACCCATGTGTAGGACCTTGCACTTGGCCTTGTTGAACTTCATGAGGTTCACACAGGCCCACCTCTCCAGCCTGTCCAAGTCCCTCTGGATGGCACATCCCTTCCCTCCAGCATGTCAACTGCACCACGACAGCTTGGTGTCATTGACAAACTCGCTGAGGGTGCACTCGATCCCACTGTCCGTGTTGCCAAGATGCTAAACAGCGCTGGTCCCAACACCAACCCTTCAGGAATGTGACCTGTCACTGCTCTCCAACTGGACATCGAGTTTTTAACTGCAGCTTGACGAGTGTGACCATCCATCCAATTCCTTATGCACTGAGTGGTCCATCTGTCAAATCTATGTCTCTCCAGTTTAGGGACAAGGATGTTGTGTAGGACAATGTCAAATGCTTTGCACAAGTCCAGGTAGATGATGTGAGTTGCTCTTCCCTTATCCACGAATGCTGCAACCCCACTGTAGAAGGCCACCAAATTTGTTAGGCATGATTTACCCTTAGTGAAGCCATGTTGGCTGTCACCAATCACCTCCTTATTTTCCATGTGCCCTACAGTGATTTCCATGAGGATCTGCTCCATGATTTTTCTGGGCAGAGGTGAGACTGAGTGGCCTGTAGTTCCCCTGGTCTTTTTTTTTCCCTTTTCAAAAATGGGGGTAATGTTTCCTATTTTCCAGTCAGCGGGAACTTCACCAGACCTGCCACAGCTTCTCAGATATGGTGGATAGTGGCTTAGCCACTTTTTTCACCAGTTCCCTCAGGACTTGCAAATGCATCTCATCAGGTCCCATGGACTTGTGCCCTTTCAGGTTTCTTGGATGGTCTCAAACCTCATCCTCTCCTATGGTGGACAGTTCTTCATTCTCTCAGTCACTGCCTTTGCCTTCTGCGACTTGGGTGGTGTGGCTGGAGCACTTGCTGGTGAAGACTGAGGCAAAAAAGTCATTGAGTACCTCAGCCTTCTCCATATCTTGGGTAACTGGGTCATCATGTGTGGCTATGAGAAGTTATTTCAATATGCAGGGTTTTTTTATATAAAATGAGATGTTTAGGACTGAGTCCATCCCTTTGAGTTATGTTTTCATAGGTTTTTTTTTTTTTCCTTAGCAGTATCTAATTTAGTTTCAGTGAATTCTGTTATCATATCCAAGGCCAGTCATACGCTCTGTCATGTGCAGGCAATCTTTTAGATAGGATATAAGGCTGTAACAGCTTCCAGACTTCTCTGTTAGTTTTAATTGTCTTGATTTCTCAAATGTTTTGGTTTTGATGATTGACAACTCTTTCATCCTAGCATCTAGCATTTATCTTCTTTCTGTGTGTAAATAGATAGGAAAGTATGAGAAGACCTACAGTTCCCTACTCTAAGAAACTGTTGCTTTCCCAGTCTTAATCTGTTGCCCTCTGTTGTATGGGAGCTGTTATACAACTTGTACGTCCAAACACATTTGCTCTGAGACTTTCTGCCTAAAATCCATAAAGTGTGAAAATTATGACAGGAGAACATGAGACGGTGTCTAAACTCAGAAGCTGAGAACGTGGCTTGGAATTTTTTCCAGCTTTGGTAGTGTATATCTAGGATTTCTTTCTGGACATTTGATGAAGACCTCAGTTCTGGTTGTCTGAGGAGCTTGAGCCTTAATCAGATGCACATTATGTTTGTCAGGAGGTGAGTTGATTAGGATGCCATGCCACCTATCTTTATTTCCTGAAAGCGTTTCTGAACCCTGAAATGAATTTCATGAACTGATTTGGAAATTGAGCTTGCAGCTCTATGTTCAGAAGAGCTGTTTCCATCTACCTAACTGTCTTTTACTACATTGACTTACCACATAATACCTTACTTGATTAAGTAAATATAATTTTCACCATGATGGTTTTGCTTATGTTTAAAGGACCTATTTAACAGCTTAGGGAATAAGACACAAATTTTCTGAATTACCTTTGACTAAAATAAACGTTAAGGAACATTGATGGAATATGTATAGTAATAATCATTTTGTTGTTTGGTGTTTTAGAGAACTGCCAACATAGAGAAAGCATTCAAAGGAACTGGTTGTCACTCAAAAAGCATAGAAAAGCAATGTAATATTAGAATATATGTGAAGCCCTTTTTGGGTAAAAGTTGATTATTTTGAAAAATTAGAGTCCACTTTTGGCAAAGAACATCAGTAAGGCAATTTTTGGAATGAGCTTTACTTTTTGTTCTGATATATTTGTGAAAAGGTGTGTCTGATCACCAATGCTTTTCAGAGAATAAACACATCAGACCTTCCATATGTGCCTCTTTCTAGACTTATATGCTGGTGAAAATGAAGAGCATTTGTTCAAGTACTTTCAGTGCCTTGATTTCAACTTTGAAATGATACAAAATCTGATTGTGTGTGGCTTTTAAATGTTTGGGGTTTTATCACTCTTTCTACTTAGTCTTTCTCTCAAAGAATTTTAATCTGTAATGTTCATTCTCACAGCATCTCTATGTATGTTTTCTGTCGGCTTTACTGTGAAGATCTGCAAGCTACAGGTACTCAGTGCCTGAAAAATAGCACTTGAAATCTATTCTTATTTAACTGGTGAATTCAAATAGACAGAGAAAACTGTAGTCATAATTCCACACATTGGTCATCTCGTTGAGGCAAGAAAAATTTAATTGTAGTGGTAATTATAGTTTATTATTGAAATAGTGGTATTTCTAGAATATTTTACTAATTCGAAACCCAGTGCATAATTTACCAGCTGCTACTTGTTAAGCAAAACAATATACCAAGAAGAAAAGATTCAGCAATGCAACCTCAATGAGCACTCATTGCTGTCTCTTCCTATATGAGTTCCTGCTTATGTGGCAAAAAGATTTTCTTTATTAATGGTATTTCTGCTTCTGGCTGAATGGCGGCTTTTCTAATGATTAAAAACATAACAGAAACAAATGGAGAGATGATTATGTTTCCTTAATATGTTTTCTATATTAGTACCAATGTAAAGATAAGCTATGAAAAAAACAGAGTTTAGGAGATTAATGGCCATTTCACTTTCTTCTATGAAAAGTTAAGATGTCTGTAGAACATAGTCTGTAGAACATAGTTCTTCCCACTTCCTTTTGCTACCTGTTGGCTTTCGTGTGCTTGGAAGAAGCATCTATCTTGTGTGGGCTCACAGAAGCTGTTGTACAGTTGTAGAGTGTATATATTATATTGCTTTCTACAGTTTATATAGAGGGAAAAAAAATCCAGTATTACTCCATAATCATAGATGTTCCTTTAGTTCCTTTATATTGTCTAAAGGTTTTGACAAAAAATTTGTTTCCAAATTTTGGAGATTGATATTCTTTGAGAGTGTTTCCAGATGTGTCATAAAACATACACTGTGTTAATAACCACATCTTTTAGGTGGCCTGTCAGTTGAAAATGTGTTTTCAAGTGTGGGTTTTTTATACAGTTTTTGAAGGTGTATTTCACTGCATAACTTAAATAATTATGTACTTTCTGATTTACTCTTGCTGCTAATTAAGAGTATTCATTTGTTGTATTTCAGAACCCGTCTTGAAGAACTAAGAATGTTTTTGGAGAATGAGACCTGGGAACTTTGTCCTGTTAAATCAAGTTTTAGTATTCTGCAACTTCATGTACGTTCTATGAATAACACATACAAATGTATTAATATTTTAATAGCTAAGAGTCCAGGTGTTCTGAGTAGTAGTAAGTTCCATGAACTACTGCGCAAAAGTTTTCATTGGCTGCTAAAACCCCCAAAACTTCACTTCATGATATTGGAAATTTAAGATTCAAATGCTTTTAAAACAGTAGTGTTCCTGTTTCAGGCAGGTAGAGGTTTACAGAAGATGCTAGAGTTATAAGCATAATGTTAGCCTTTATTTTTCATGTTTTAATGTGCTGTTAATATGTCAGTTTTCCATTTCTAAATTACTTATTTGATAGTAAGACGCTAAAATATGAGTGCCTAAAGATAGTCACATGAGCGCTCACTAGCTTGTACCAAGTTTGGTATATGGTTTTTTTGTGTATGTTTTGGTATATGTTTCTGGACACGTAGGTCATACTGGCTCATTTGGAAAGGAAAAAAAAAGTTAATTCTTCCGTGGTGAAGTCCAACTGAAAGCAAGTAATTGCAAGTAATTGGTGTGCTCACCTGCTGTCCTGTAGTGATTTTTGTGAAGTTTAGCATGTGGTAGGTGAATTTCATTGCCAAATGAAATGTGGGTGCCTATGATTAAAGCTATCACTAGAGTGCAAAAATAAATACAGTTGATCAGTCTCAAGCCAAAGATAATTTTGTGGCTTTTGCAGAGTTAACCGTAAAAATAAGCAAGAAGGGCAGTGATAGGATGGAGGGAAAAGGAAAGAGGACCCTCAGTAGCATCCAGTAGCAAAAGAAGTAATATTTTTAGTAGAGAAATGGGATTGTAAATCCATACATACTGCTCAAGGGACTGGAGCATCAGAAAATGGCACAAAGTCACTGTTTCACTTGAACAGAAATCTAATGTTGCAGTCCTTTTAGCTGCATACACTTGGATTTTTAAACCTTTAGATAAATGATAATGTACATTTTGTCACTTATAAAGATCAATAGCTAGAGTTTAATAGATAAAAATGGTATGTCATGTCAACTGAGATAAGTCAAGGTTTTTAGAAAAAAGTCTAAAATCATACCTTATGTGCCTTACCCAGTCCATGTTTTTGCAAAAGTCTGTACTCATCCAGTCATCAGAAACTTCATGTGCAATGGGTTTTAAAAATAATAAATTTTGAAAATAACTCTTTAAAAATAAAATACTAAAAAAACCCTGTCAGTTTTAGTAAATTATTAGGTAACTTGGTTGAAGAAAACTACATTTTTTTTGGATAGAATTTAGGTCTTGTTTTACCTCCTAATTTCTATGAAATAAAAAGCCCACATAGTTTTTGCCTGGTTTTATACAATGAATTCTTTCAGAATTCAGGAGTTGTGTTGTGTGTCATAGCTAAATGAACTAAATCAGTTTAAATATCTGCTAAAATTAAAAAAAAATGAGCAGTATAAGATTACCAATTTCCAGGTTAACTTGAGCCAGCGTGAAAAACATGTTTAAATAACCAGGAAGCTTTAACTAAAAGTTTTTATATCTGGTTAATTGTCCACAAGTTTGTTGTTACCGCTGTGGTTTTACATAACTGGAGTCAATACTGAAACTGTCTTGGTGATTAAAATTGTGCTTTATTTCTATTAATAGGAATTTAAGTTCATGGAGCAGTCACGTTCCCCATCTGTGTCACCTAGTAAGCAGCCTGCTTCAGCAATTTCAACAACAGTAACATTATTTGAGCAGTACTGTAATGGAGGAAACCCATTTGAAATTCAGGCCGACAGCAAAGATGATGAAACGGAAGATGTGTTAGCTTCCAATGGGGTATGGACTGTTTCAGGAGAAAGAAAGAAAGAAAAAAAACCCAAATCTTGCTCACAGTAAATTATGATTTTTTTTTTTTTTTTTTTTTTTTTTTTGGTGTATCAGTGATGGCAAAATATCTTAGTGCAAGGATCAGTTAACTGCAGTACTGTGTAAAGTCTCAAGCCACCTTACTCCTTTAATTAGGTAGATTGCTTTGCTTTTAACAGTGCCAGAAATCCAGGTATCCTATTAAAGTTCAGTTTGTTTTGAAGTGGATCAGTATTTTTTTCCACTGAAGTCAAGTGTTCCTGAAGGCTAGCAAGACATGATCCACTTAAATTAGTATTTTTCCAGGGGTTTGTTAGCTTTCTTTTTGGAAGTAATTTTGTCATTTTTAGGACTAGCTTTCTGACTTCTTAGGAAAGAATCAGTGGGGGTTGCTCCTTCTGTTGTATTTGTTCACACTTAAGTGATTTGCCATAGATTATCTGCTGTTTGTTAGGCAGTTTTTAATTGTAATTTAAATGGTCAGGACACTTATTTCATGGCAGGATCTACTATAAAGCTGAACAATAATTTTGTGTATTTTTTTCAGAATTCTGCCCAAATCTAGCAGTGGCCAACTGTGTTTTACTTTAAAACTTTGTACCATCCTCTTAAATGCTGTATTAACATATTTTTGTTAAAGCTTTTGCTCTTGTTTATCACTTCAAATAATGTTTTCTTTGGCTTTTTTTTTTTTATAAGTTCAGATTTATTTTTTTTTGTTTGAGGTTAGTTAATCCAGCTTGTCACTCTAATGCTGTCTGGTTTTCAGTTTCATATTTCTTGCTTTCCTTGTGAAACTTCAGTTGCAAAGCGGCATGATGAGTATCTCACACACCTGAGTGTGGTGCTGCAGTGTCTTTCCTTCTGTGGGTGATGCTGCAGTCCCTTTCTCAAGCAGCTGTCTCAGCAGTTCAGCAGTGTTTTCTTCCAGGCTGCGGTTTTGGTGAAACGGGCTAGAGGGAGTTGTGATCCCATGAATTAGCAGTTGGCTGATGTGTCACACGTGTAGCAAAGTCCATGTTGTGGTTTCCCTGTTTTTAATTTTGAACAGTGTCCCACTTGGGAGGCTTGCACATCATCAGAGACTTTCAAGGCTGGCTGCTCTGTCCTCTTTTTCAAAGTTGTGTGCCAATTTAGTGTTCTTTATTAGTGAAACCTTAATATATTTTAAATTGATAAAATCTGATTTTGTGCCTGGTGAAGAACTATAATGAATTTTGGCTTTTCTTTGACACCAGAGGGACAGAATGTTCTGTGTGGAAAAAGTGAAATACCAGTGATACAATTTATTATGCATTTCTCTTGTGAAATACAGGTTAGATTTGCAGTCATTCATATTATAAAGTAGTTTTTTTAAACCTTAAATATAGTGCTAGTAGAAACAGCATATAGAGGTAACTTTTTTTAATCTAAAATTTAAAGTTAAGTTTGTTCAATGTAATTTAAAATTGATTGTGGAGGATGATGCTTTTGACTTTTCTTTCCCCCTTGTGGAAATCAGCTGTGATGAGTATTTCCTGTTTGTCATGTTTCTAGCTTTGCTATATATAAACAAATTTATTCTATATGATAACTTGAGTTTAATGCATTGGGAAATAGGAACTAACAGCTTTTAAGGTTGAAAGATGTTATGTAAATCTGAAGAATCATACTGAGAGTGTGGATGAGGGTGTTCAGTGATGCTAAGAAAGCACTTAGCTGGTTTTCACCAGGGTTTTTGGCTGTTAACTCAGTCACTGGAAGGATAAAATCCTTTCCAAAATCTTTGTGAGGCAGGGAAGTATTATGCACATCTACATAGAGAACTGAGGCACAGAATAGGTTAATTAATTTGCGATAGTTGTACAGGACATCTAACTTGGCTGGTATTAGAACCAAGGTTTCTTGTGTCCCAAGTGAGTATACTCTCCAGGTGACCATCCTACTTTTCCTTTTCACATCTCTCTCCTTTACTGGCTGTTCCAAAGTGCTGACACATAGAAAGAACTCTTATTTAAAAAAAAACAAAACAACAAACAAACAAACACCTATTTGGTTATCCTTTACGTGGAAACAGAAATAACTTGATTAGGTAATGTGGGATAATATTTCTACAAAGGTTTTATGTTTCAGTTTCTTGACTGACCATTTAAGGACCAGTCAAGGCATGTTTTAGCACTTAAAATTGAAATTATTTCAGGGGGAGGTTGCAAAATTTTCTTTCCAGAGAACGCAGACATGTTTCCAGATATTTTGAGTAATGGCATGACAAGGACATAAGCAATTGATTTACTTGTCAAATAATCTGTAGGATGGTAAGAACCGTCAGGATTTCTTTTGAGAATTTTAAAGTCTTTTTAACTGCTTAGTTGTTGTAATTCTGGATAACTGAAAATGGGCCTCTGGATCCAGCAACCTCAGCTCTGTATCTTGAGGTGCTTTATGTCTCTTTTCTGTAGCTCACTAAAATATCTTTCCTGCAATACAGTTAATTTACAGTTTTGTAACACTCTTCAGCTGTGATGAATCTTACCACTGTCCTATGGCTTTGTTTGGGCCGATTGCCTAAACACTTGTGAACTGATTATTCAGCTACAAGATATCTGAATTCCTTTTAGCACTTTAAAATTTTACTGCAAACTGTGCATATTCAAAATGGATTTATATGATCTATTCAAGTTGAGGTCACTATTTAATAGTTGTTACTTACTTCATACTTTAAAATGCAGATATTTTTATCTCATAAAATAACTTTTCCAGCTCATTAATAGCATTAAGTTGAGGAGACTTAATTAAAGTATTTTTCCATGTAAAAAAAATTTCTCAAAATTTACTTAATCTATCATGTTAAGACACTATGTATGTCAACTGTCACATTCATATATCAATATGAATTGTAGTTCATAATTTGTAGTCAATTTATCATTTTACTATCACAGGATTTTAATTGAATTGCCATGTTATTTATTATATATTAATGTGTAATAAGTAATGGTAATTCTCCATGCCAAGTTAGTTAAACTATGACTCTCTGTCCTTAATCAAGCCTAAAATCAGCTCATTTTGAAATAAACTGAGCTTTCATTATAGCTTTCCTTTGTCTGGAGTGTTCATGAGGCAGAAATTTTGCCTGTGAGTACTAAGGATCAGAACATTTATTTTTAGTCTGTGTCTCATATCACATTCTTTTTTCCATCTGAGCTGGTTTTGCTTTGAATTTGTTTATACTGTGGGTTTCACACTTTTATAATATAGTGCTTTCATAATGCTCGGCTTTAAAAGCCTCCATAGCATAGGGCTGGGGCCAGAAATTGCCGTGCATGACTGAAAATAATATATTTCCCAATGTATTTTGGATGATTGAGAGACTGGGTTTTCTCCTCTGGAGAGCTGTCGTATGCTTTAAAACCCTGCCATTTCCTAAGGATCCTGGAACCAGACTGTCTTTGTCATATGTGTCATTATTGACTCCATGGATAAAACAGCTTCAGAACAGTGTACATATTAAGGAAAAGTTAAAAGTATTGTGGTCTCTCTTCAAGTCCAAGTGCATTCTGGAGTCTGATGGATATGTTTAATGTTGTGCTAGCTGTGTAGGTGTTCAGGAAAAAGGGTTATATGACAGAGCATTTGTTGCCCTTTAATCTTTTCTGGGTTAAGAAATTAACTTTGTGAAAAACAATTATTTAATTATTTGTAAAGTGTCTAAAGCACCTATACTACATAGTACCTACAACACTTGAAAAAGGGATTGACATTAAATATTGCTTTTAATTGGATTGAAAAAAGATTGCAAATTTCAGGTGTATTAAAAAAATCCCAACTGTACACTTTTAACATGTATGTGTGGCATCATAATTATAAAAAGCATTTATTATCTGTATTTGTGAATATTATTTATCCTCATAATTCAGTAGCAGTAATAATACATGTCTACCATGGAAATCTTATATTGTATTATATGTGCAGTAGGCTATGTTGCTCGTTTTTTTCCCAGATGTCACTTGTTAGGCTCAAACCTTCCATCCTTGAATTGAAAACAATTTTTCTGCAATCTTTGAAATGCAATTCAACAATTGGACAGAGTGAAACAGTTTCAAAAAATTAAAAATGCAGCTGAGCATTTGGAGGCAGTAGTTGTCTGTAACTACTTAAGCTTCTTATTTTTCAAAAGATGCAATTAAGATCTAATGTTCCTCAGTGTAAGAAGGCATGTCTCAAGGCAGGTATACGTGGTTAATTTCTCTACACGTTCACATTTTTCATAGGGTTGTTCTAGAATAATTTGTGGCATTTGTGACAAATGAAGCGGTATGATGCATGAGGCTTCCTTCCATCAAATAAGAATTCTTTCACTGATAATTAGATAAATAGTTCAGATATCAGGATCTTGTGCATTTGAGTAGATAAAGGGTGGTTTATGTTTCGAAAGAAAACCAAGCACCAGTACACACAAATAAATACAAGCATGCCCCAAATACCTAATCAAGTTTCTGAGAAAGTAAAGGGAAAAAGGAAAATACTTTTAATCTAGACCCCACTGATTTATTCCGCTGATACAGTTGAGTTATATTATTAGAGCGTTTCTTAGAATAAAATAGTGGGCTGTGTTTTGGGGTCTGGTTGTAGTTTTTATTTTCCTCTAGGAGGAAAGGTATATCAATTTGGCTTGCAGAATCCTGTTTCTTGCTTGCTCTGCAGTTTTTCTTTGTTCCATGTACAGTGCAAGGTTTATATTATAGAACATATGGATACATACAATACATATATACATACTCTTCTTGATGTTGATGTAGATAGAACAGCATGCAGTTGAAGAAAATAAGTGTAGAAAAATTAGTGAGAAGCAAATTACATGGTAATAGTAGCCATGAGAAATACTTACATTTTTGTAGTAGCATTTGACTGATTATAGGGTTTTTGTAAGTGATTTTGTTAGTCAAAATTGCATTGGTCTCTGACAGGTTATGTGGCTGAAAGACTCTCTAGTAGAAATGCTTTTTGGAGTGTACTAAAATCGATTTTACAAACAACTGCAAGTTGATTTTTTTTTTTTTTTGGTGGTGATTTTTAAAATAAATGTGTACAATATAAGTATTTTTGTGAAGCAATAGTTTAGGCCTTTTCCCATTAATAATTAAGGATTGTGTGGTGCCAGGTTTTTTTAGTTTATTGCTACCGTATGGATACATTTTGAGGTTTTTATTACTGTTTTTTTCAGACTGTAAAGTCGATAAAAAAACTGAGATAAGTGGGTACTTGATACAGGAACAAGAAAGCAAAAAAAATTTTCAGTGGCTGCAAAAAATAGGATGATACAAGCATTTACTCTTAATCACCATCTGAAAATAGAAGTTTGTTTAGAAATGCACTTACAAATGGCTTTGTATCATTTGCCTGCTGCATTTTTAATAAACATTGTCAGCAGACTTTCAGCCAGCAAAGCTATTCATATCCTGATCGAGGTAAAAGCCAAGAAGTGACCAAAATATTACATGACATTATTATAAGGAAAATAATGGGAATAATTTAAAAATTTTTTTCAATAGTATGAATCAGATGAACAAGAAAAAAGTGCATATCAAGAGTATGATAGCGACAGTGATGTTCCTGAAGAGTTGAAAAGAGATTATGTGGATGAGCAGACAGGAGACGCCCCTGTGAAAAGGTAAGTAGACCCTGTGAGTCCTTGGTCTCATTTACATGCTTTTCATCTCAGTACTCTGATTAGTTCCTTTTCTGTTTAATCTATACTTTACAACAATGGGATAGTAATAAAATAATCTTTATGCTACCTGCACAGCTAGAAAGGCCTAACATTTAGATGTCTGGAATGGGGATACTGCTCATCATTACTGCAGAAAGAAACTTACTGGAAAACCGATTAGCAAGCATTAGATGTTAACTGAAGGTTTTTCTACAACTGCTGTTGTGCCTATATATGGCTTCTGTTTGTCAAAAGCAATTGTTTGCAGACAAATGGCTTGAGACTTGAGCTTCTGCTTTTGAAGAACTACAGTAAACTTTTACAGATTAAAGAAAAATTAAATTCTTCCGTGGCTTGAAGGCAGTCATTTGGAATTTTAAATTCTCTTTTTCTTTAAGAAAAAAAGACACAAACACACACACACACATATATATATATATATATATATATACACACACGAATATATATATTCTATTTTGATGAATATATATAAAAATATTTTATTTATATACATATAAAGAGAAGGCAACTCTGTAGCCTTTAAAAAGATCTGAAATATGAATTTCTGTCTAGTACCCTGTATTACTTAAATGTCCATTCAGACTTCGTGAAGCAGACTAACATTATTTGTATGTAGAAAATTGCAGGGGAACTAGAAAGCCATCACTTGGTTCAATGCAGAGGAATATTTTTTTTACAAAATAACTCTTTAGGATAAAATACTGTTAGCATGATTTCATAAGGTACATCACATAAACTACTTAATTTCAAAGATCTGATGGAGATATTTATAAAAATTACTTAATTGGAACAAACCACAGTCACTGTCCATAGCTTTGTGCTGTTAAGTTGAAGCATTCTGAACTTTTCTAAGAATGTCATTTTGAGGTATGGCAGCTAGCTGAAGGTTTCCCTTACAGAATCATAGAATATCTCGAGTAGGAAGGAATCCATAAGGATCACTGAGTCCAATTCCCTGCTTCTTGCAGGACTACAATTTATGAAAAATCTAATATTCTTTTTAGCTTCATCTTCCTCAAATTTGTTTCCTTTCCAGATAGTCATTTTCAGCTGTAGTTTACTAGTCTGCCCCTGTTCTGTTGTGACTTGCATTATTTTCATTTTCTTTACTTCATAAACTATGAGCTTGAGTCAGAGTGGATGAAATGATTGCTGAGGCCAGACAGAGGCTTGCAGAACTCAAGCCTTGGACTACAAGTCAGAAACTCCTTGCTCTAGCACAATTTTATTTAAATTAGGCCAGGCTTCTTTCTTTGAATGTTAGCATCCTAACCCAGTTAGGCTTTGGCATAAATAAAATATTGCACTGTAAGAGATCCTGTCACATTAGTAGAAAGGGGAAGGAAGGATTTCTTTTCTACTGAATATTATTTGTATGTCCTTGAATATAATAGGCAGTCTCATTTGGTGTATTTTGTTTTGCTTTAGCATTTCTCGAGAAACTCTGAGGAGCAGAAAGAGATCAGATTATAACCTCAATAAAGTGAATGCACCTATCCTAACAAACACGACACTGAATGTAATAAGGCTTGTTGGTGAGTAGAACAATTGTAGGGTTTTTATGTATGTTTCTTATTTTAATGTAAACCTATGGTTTAGAGCAAATTGTTTAAGTGAATTTTAAGGCTTTTAAAAATATACCTAGTTGGGGTCTATTTCCACTCTTTGAAATGTGAATAAAATAGAAATAAAACACTAAACCAAAATATTTTTTAATTAAATAGACAAATTTGATTATACCTTGTGAGTTATTTTTACTTTGAAAATTAATCTACATGCATATATAGATTTTAACCATTAATGGTGGATTATTTGTTTACAATATTGAATATGGAAAACCAGTGGAGATAGAAAGGGAACAGATTATTGTTTTGTCTTGCTGATGTGTCTTGGTGGGTTAAATGCTTCATTTTAAGGTAGTATAGTTGCAAAAGTAAGAACTTAAAGATTGGGGTGTTTTTTGCCCTTTCATTGCTCAAATTCTCACACACACAATAACTATTTTTTTCTACATGGTAGACAACTAGAAGAAAAGTGCCCTTCCATACTGGTAATTTCAGTAATTGGAATGCATCATAGTAATCCCTGGGGAGTTTAGGGAGTCTCTATCCTTGGAGGTGATCAGGATGTGGCTGGACAAGCTCCTGTGCAACCTCACCTCCTTAGACCTGCTCTGAACAGAAGGTTGCAGTAGCTGACCTCTGAAGGTCCTTTCTAGCCCAAAGTTTTATATGGAAATGCTCTCCTCCAATACTAAGTGTAATGAGATTGATTTTTTTTTTTTTTTTTGTGTGTGTGTGTGTGATCATCACTTCTATTTGATTATCTAGATAATTGTATGATAGCAATTTCCTGCTACTGTTTTCATTTTATTTGTAGAGATGGGGAAGTAACTACCGAAATTCATCAGGTTAGGCAGAAGAGAGGAATTGTTACATGTTATATTAATGAAGTTTGTCTTCAATGTTTATATGTTTGGAAATGACTGTGGAACTTCAGAGTAAGCTGTTCTTAAAAAACACTACTCTGGCACCTGGTTAGTACCTTCATTGTCATAGAGGGCAGCATGTAAATCAGAAATTAATTTTCTACAACTTTTTTGCATTTTTTTGCCTCTTGGAACATTCCGTCTAAGATATAGACCTGAAATAGGAAATAAGATTATTCTGTTTGAGCCCAAAGGGCATCTGAGCACCAAGCAGTCTTTCACTCATTCCTTCCCCTCCAGTGCTGGGAAGGACAAAATGAAGCCAAAGGCACAGGAATGGAGATAAGGACAGAGAGGGTTGGCTCACCCATTATGGTTCCAGGCAACAGACAGATTCATTAGAGGAAGAGAAAAAAGAACGTCACTTTAATTCAAATGCTAACAAAACCAACACAACCGAGTGGGACAATGAGAAGTGCCACCACATCCCAAAAACACCTCTCCCCATCCCTGCCTTCTTCCCAGGGTCTGCTTTGCTCACGGTTTCTCTACCTCCTTCCCCAGAGCAGTACAGGGGGGCAAGGGATGGGGTTTATAGTCAGTCCGCCACTTCTTGCTCTTCAGGATTGGGGAGCACTCCTCTGCATTCTTCCCCTTCTCCATGTAGCTCCCCTCTCACAAGAGAGAGTCCTCCACAAACTTTCTGGCGTGAGTTCTTCCCATGGGCTGCTCTGGTGTAAGTCACCCCTGCATGTTGTAGTCCTTCCAGTGCCAAACCACAGCAGTGGGAGCTGTCTCTTCCCTCAGAGTCCTGGCCTTCTTCGGGCACAGCTGCCTGCTCTGACGTGGGGTCCCTCACAGGCCGCAGGTCAGACTCTGTTCCTCCGATGACCTCTGTGGATGGCAAGGGGATGGCCCTGCCGTCTCACCATGGGATACAGAGGACTCTCTGCTCTGGTGTACCTCCCTGCCTTTATCCTCCTTCCTTCCACTGACCTTGATGTTCACACAGGTGTCCTTCTTGTAACACCTTCTCACAAGTTCCCACCCCCTTTTAGGTTCCCCTTCTTAAATAGTGATCATAGAGACACAGCCACCATCACTAACTGTCTTGGCCTTGGCCAGTGGCAGGTCTGACTTGGAGCTGGGGGAGCTTTTGAGAAGCTACTAGAAACCCTGCCACACAAACCCAGCACATTATGTCATCACTTTTCTAGTACCATCTGTGAGATAGGCTGGAGAGATTTGTTTGCTATCTTCTAGTATAAGGTTTTCCTCTAAGAAAATTTAGGATTGAATCTAGGAATCACACGTGGCACATTCATGCAAACCACTTGGTCTTCTTCCAGTCTCAGCCCCTGCCCCCTGCTCTCTAACTCCGTGTGCAAGTAGGTGGAACTGCAGTTCTAGTTTTCCAGTTTTACATAAGTAGTCTTTATATTTGTGGATTATGGATGTAACTCCAGACATAAACATTATTTTCAAAGCTCGTATATATGCTTTCTTCCCCTTCTGGAAATAACATTTAATTTCCAATTTTTGTGCTATTGGGGATGTTTTCTATTGTTTCTGTAATAACTGATACAGCGTTACTTGGAACATAGAATTGGAAAGGAACGTCCTGCAGCCCCTGTTACAGGAAGACATCATTTAGTACTGCCTGTAAATATTCTTGGTTTTGAGCTCCAGCTTAAAAATATTTCTGTTTTGTTCACACTATTCTAATAGGAATTCTATTCCAGAAGCCTCATCAACCTAATGGTTTAAAAAAAAAAAAAAAAAAATTATCCACCAGTTTTCTGCCTGCTTGATCTTATGCCAAAATAAAACTTCAGGTTTAACAGATCATCTTGTTCATTGATGCATACTGCCCTGCTGCTTTTACAGAAAGTAATCCTATTTCTTCTCAGTCTTTGATTTGCTAAACTAAATGTGCCAAGCTTCTTCATATCCTCTGTACTTATCTGCCAGAAGCTCAAGTTCCCTACTTTCTTACAAGCTTGTTTTCTTCTCTTGTTATACACTTGTCAATATCATGTGTAATACTCTGGATGAGATCTCACTGCATTGCGTCACTGTTGTATCACAGCATCCTGGTCACAAGTTTGCCCCCCTTTTGCACCTCTTTGGATTTCTCATAGCTTCCTTGCACTGGCAGTTCAGTTTCTCTGTAATGAGCTTGTACAGCCATCATATCGTTCACTTTCCGAGTTTTTTCCAAGGGATGATCTACTAGTTTATAGTAGAAAGATGCATGTTTTTATTTAGTTGGTCCCCGAATGCATGACTTTACATTTTATACTACTGATTTTCATCCACTTTTTATTACAGCAGTCATCAGGTCCTCCAGTTCCTCCTGTACGTTATGTCAGTCTTTTTCTGTTTTGATGGTGCCTCCTTAGTTTTTTCCATTATCACACTCTTATTGTTATGCCAGAGTCATTCATGAAAATACTAACGAAGAGACCAGTTGCTGGGAACTTCACTAGTAGCTTTTCCAGATACCTCCCTTTTCAACACACTCTATTCTGTCTTCTCTTTTATTAAACCCTTACTCATTTAAAAAACTCTATGTTCACTTTTTTACTGTGCAGTATTTTTAAGTTAATACTTTCACTAAATCCCAGATAGATGAAATGTACTGTGTCTTTTGTCTAGAAAATCATGTAGGTTCCCTAAAAAGAGTATATATCTTAGTCTGGTACAGTTCACTTCTGGTGGATCCATGATTTTTTTAATCTTAGTTTTGCATTTGTATTTCTGCTTCTGTCACTTCCATACTTTCTTCAAAACTTAATCTGAAGCTCTGCATCCTACAGATTAAAGCAGTGGATCAATAGTTGGTTGGATGACTATTTTCCTCTTCTTGAATATGTTGTTATTTGATGTTTTTTGATCATAGCCTTACTGCTTATTGCCCACTGTGGTCGTTTGACCTTGGCTAAATGCAGGGTATCCACCAAGTTGCTCTATCGCTTCCCCCTCTTCCTCCCTTTTTCTCAACAAGGCAAAATGGGGAAAGAAAATAAGATAGGAAAAAACCCCAACCCTTGTGGGTAAAACAAAAGCAGTTTTAATATAAACGAAGTGAAGCAAAGGTCTGTGTGTGGAAGCAAAAAGCAAAACAGATTTATTCTCTACTTCCCCTGAAGAGGTGATGTCAGCCCTTCTCAGGAAGCAGGGCTCTGACACGTGTAGAGATTGCCTCAGAGGACCAAGGGTGCCCCCACCCCCTTCCTCCTTTTTCCCAGCTTTATACTGAGCAGATGTCACATGGTATGGAATATCCCTTTGGTCAGTTCGGGTCAGCTGTCCTGGTTCTGTCCCGTCCCACTGGGGGGGTGGAAATGTTGGAAGGAGCCTTGGTGTTGGTATAAGCACTGCTCAGCAGTAGCCACAACACCAGGGTGCTATCAACACCCTGCCAGCTCCCAGCATAAAGCACAGCACCGTGAGGGCTGCTACAGAGGAAAACCAATTCTGGCTCAGCCAGACCCAGTAAACCCACACAGGTTATTACACTGATTATCAGACTGGTGATTTCATGGCCATTTTTTATGACATCTTGCTTACATTGCTCCTGTAGCTTGACTGTTTTAAGGTCTTTTCCAGCTCATTCTCAGTGTGGTTGAAATGGCCAGTTCAGTTTTATTAGTCACTCTGTTCCCCTTCCCCTCACTTTCCTCACTGTCATTATCATTGTCCCTAGTGAAAACCAAGACAAGATATTCATTCTTGCTTTTGGACTGTCTTGTTTGTCTACAATTTCTGTCCCTCTCGTTTGGTTTGCCTTTGTTAGTCTTGGGACTATTGGGAAACTCCTGATTTTTACCATCTTTGGAAAATTTAGTGTTGGCAAGACTTTTGCTACTTCTAGCTCTTAAAATAAGTTCCTGAGTGAATAGGTCTGTTTTCCCCTTTTGTCCTTGTCCTAGTCATTCTTTGCTTTTAGTTTGCAGTTTCTAATGTTTCTAATACTTAATGACCCCACTTCACTTTTATCTTAATAGGGGTTTTTTTGAGGAATACCTACCATTTGATATCATACATGAAACAGGGGTTTTTTGCACTTGTTTCTGTTAGACATAAACTGCATATTACACCTCTACTACAGAAGTTGAAAATGCCTTCATCTTTTGTCATGGCTTTTAGCCTTCGCATACACATAGTTAATTCACTTCTTCCAGGCAGCATCCTCAGGGGCATCAGATATATTTCTTTAATAGTTAATGAGTACAGAAACAACAAACAAATAAAATGCTACTATTTAGCCAGACTGTTGGACTTATTAGTTTTTTCTTCCTTCTTATCTCGCCCCTTTTCTCTTGAATCATCCTACTAAATGTGAAGATAAGTAAGTTGTTGCTTAGCAGATTTAGCTGGATGTGATGCTAGGTTGTAGGAGATCCAGGTATGATCCACTCCACTGGGTTTTCCCCTGCAGACAGGAATACTGTGGAGCTTGCCCACAGTATTTTAACAGCAGTCTCTGCTGATGCTATTGGAAGGCTACGGTTTGTCTCGCACTGTTTCAGATTTTTGACTATGAAAATGCCACGCTACTTAACACTGATTTCAAGCAGTAAATCTGAGATGGTGGTTTAGGATCCCTTCATTATCAACGGGGAGCTGTAGGTAACTTCAGAAGATAATAGAATTTGTTGTCTGTCCTGGATGTCTCTGCTTGCATGTCATCGTATAGATATCTTAGCACTTGTCTTCTGGAGCTGCTTGCCCTCTGCACAGGAGATCTAGGCAACCAGTGTGGGCTCAGGGTCTAGTTTTCAAGTAAAGTTGGACGGAGTGAATTGCATATGCAAGACCAGTGGTGTGGCACCTCAAAAAATAAGCAGGAGCCTAATGTTGTGTGGAGGATACTATAGATCTGTCCTAAGTTCTATTCCTTGAAAATAAGGCTCTATTTTAAGAGACATTTGTTTTTGTGGTAGTAACGGGGGTACTAAAGCAGGTTTCATCTCTCCTACATTTTGTCACTGACATTCCTGCCTCCTGTATGTTGCATCAGCATGACTTTTGGTAGATCTAGATCAGCTTCCTAATCTTAGTTAAAAAACAAATAATAAAGGAAACTAGGTTTAAAAAGGGAAGTCTGGAGTGAGGTGAAGATGCGGGTTTAAATTGCCCAATCAAGTAACAGAAATTGTTGCCTCAGTTTTTAGGAATGTTATGTGAGTACTAGTGCTCAGTGAATGAGTATAACAGTGCTCATAACCCACTTTGAACTATTTCTGTGTGCTGTATGTTTTGTTTGGGGTCTAGATGAATAATACAAAGTGTAGCTTAATATTTATAAGCCACATAAATGAGTTGCTATGAATAACTGAGCACTTTTGGGAGCTGCTATAACTTAATTTAAATTTCAAGTGAACAGTTAAATTTATCTGGTTTTCCCTTAAGTTAATAAACCAGGTAATTATTTATCTGTCTCTGGTATAAAGTAACCATTAGATTAATTTATAAGGTTATTTTTTTCCTATCAAATCACTGTGTGTTAACTTGAAATGTAAGGGAAGAATCAACTTGTGTTTAAATTTGTATGGAATATTTTAACATAGGTCCTATACATCAACAAGAATAATTAATGACGGTGCTATTGTATATATTGATTGGGTGATTTCTTATCTTAATTAATATCTTTCTGACTTAAGAAATGGTTTAATGGATATTTCTTAGGTTGAGGTTTTTAATGCGAGGGTTTTTTGCCTCATTTTTGCTTTTGTTGTGAATGTTTCTGGGGAAAAAACCCTTAGATTTTGTTTGCTTTAAAACCCATTAACTTTTAAGAAAATAATGGTGATGACAGAGTAACTGATTGGTCACGTAGCATAGAACCTCATGGAACTTAAAAAAACTTAGATCGTACAGTCTTTCAACTTTTATTAACTTTTCACTTTTAACTTCAAAGTGGCATTTTAGCTTCCAAAGTATGTTGTAAGAAGCTGTATATTTGGAATTCTGAGATGCCCTAGGATATTATTTTACTAATGACCACAGATATGGTAAAACTCAAATACATATTATTCAGGAGGGTGTGTATTTATTTACCTTTTTGGTTTTAGTGATCAGTGTTACACAGATTAGTCTGATAAGGAATACTCTCTACTTACTGTCTTTAAGGACAAAAGAAGCACTAGAAATAATACTTCACAAGAAACTTGGCAAATGTTCAGCAGTTTTAGCTATTAACTGAGAGCCTCTAGAAAGTCAAGCTACTTCGAGTTGCTGAAAATCTAAGTGGCATTTTCAAGTATTTCTGGAAGTTTCTAGCACAGTGTGGATTTGGGCTGTTAGCATTGTTTGGAAATGCTCTCATATACCCCTTTTCCACCCAGTGTAGGACCTTTAGTGAAACTAGGTGACAGTGTATAGAAGTTAAAAGTTGGCATCCTCTTAGAGCAACTAGGAGGAAATGTTCTTGGAACATTTGTTGTGTCAAGATGCTGAGTGATGTGGTAATAGAGAAATGTTCTTGGCATCAGAAGATTTTTACGGGGACAGTATTTGGGCAGTGTGCAGTATATAGCCCTTTGGAAAAACATAAGATACTGCCCGAGAGATTACCTTGAATATTCACCCCAGCTGTGCAGATACTTGGCAATCTCACTGTCCAGAATGTGACACATCACCCTTACATCATGTATAGGTTGCAGGCAAGTTTAAAAATGTGTTTATCACAGAGTAAGTGGGAAAAATTAGCCTGTGGCAATATAGAATATTCAAATAGCATGTATGAAGGTGACAGCTGCTTTGGTTAGGGTACCATCCTCTCCCAAACATCTGAAAATTTCCATATTGGGCTGTGCTGGGTTTGGCTGCATTTGGTTTTCCCTTTTGGAAGACAAATAGAATTTTTAAAGTCTGCTTTTCAGTTTGTTCATAATACTGTGTGTCAAAACATTAATAATTAAGCATAGAATTACTGTGCTAAACTGCCAAATATTAAATGTTACAACCGGTGTCAAATCTCCAAAAATAACAAAATACATGCTTGTCTGTATTAGCAAAGTGTGGGGCACAGATGCATAGTGTACAAGCAGGGAGTTTAAGGTAGATAGAAATCTGGAAAGTAGCAATGTCAGGTTATTGCTTGATTCTTACCATAGTGCTATATCATCTTACCAGGTGTATAACTGTATTGTGTACTTGTCAAATTAACATTATTTTTACTGATCTACACAAGTAATTGCTTAAAAAAGTTAAAATAACCCCCCCTGATACTAAAAGCTAGTTTCTTAGTTTCTCTGCTTAAAACAACAATTTCTGTATCGATTAGTAAATTACTTTGCTGAGCACAGCATTAACTTGAAAAACAGTGTTACTGACTACAGGAAAAAGGAATTTAGCACCCTCATGTAATTTTTCCTAACCTGTCACATCAAAACATGTCTGGAATATGACAATTTGTTAAATAATCTGCTATAACCTACATGCTGGATAGACTGCGTTTATGTTTTGTTTAAAAATTACTGTCTGTTATTATAATAACCCAAAGTTTCTTATATATTCTTTATGTTTTTAAGATGCTAATAGGGTAAGCAGTATGTAATTTTTTGAGCTAGCCAGCAGGAAAAGCAGGACTCTGCAATATCAGGCTGTTCATTAAGTATGCTTCTTGTATGACCCTGTGAAAAGATCCATGCCCTATGCTGGAAAACATAATAACTAAAAACTATAGGCCCTGTGAACTAGACCTTTAGGGAAAAATTTCTTTCCAAGTCCAAATCCTGTGATCAGTTTGACTCTGCTAACCTATAGAAGAAGGTCCTGAGGCTTGGTGGTTTTTTGGGTTTTTTTTTTGGGGGGGTTTTTTGTTTGTTTGTTTGATTTTTTTTTTTATTATTTTTTTATTTTTTTTTTTATTTTTCCCAAGTCAAAACCGCAACAACAGAGGACAGGAAGGAAGAGAAGGAATTATTCTTCTCCCAGGGTGTGCCAGGGTCGCAGCATCTTCCTCTTCTGTCAATCTGTCCCTCTAGAAACATTTCAAACATAAGTCTTAAACTTATTTGGGTTTTTCACCCCAGGATAAAAAGGAAGGAGATCAGGAAATGTTATGTTACTGATGTGAAACACATTATTCCTGGAGTTGTTGGGTGAAATCCAGTCTTGGCCGTATAATTTTTATACTGTGTTTTTCTATTGCTTGAAAAACATCCGTCCATATGTGCATATATAAACACACTAATGCATAAAATCATCAGTGGCTCTATATATCATTTGCCAGAGACTGCTTTAGGGGTTTATTATTTTTTGGCTAAATGAAACTGAAACTTGGAGAGATTCCAGGAAGTTGTATAGTTTGAATTTGGTACCAGAGGGCCAAGAATAGTTCAAGACATTTCAATAGAGATTAGCATCCACATTTGGAGAAGTCTTGAGACATTTGTGATGTTTCAGTCATTATATTTAGCTTTGATTTTAAACCTCCCAACCTCTAAAATATTACTAAGTTATTCATAATCAGTATTCAAGGCTAAATAATAAACTTTGTGAAGCTGATTTTGAGTTTGTCAAACTCAGCACTGTCTTTGTAGCATTTGTGCTGAGGAAACTGATTTTCTGTATTTAATTTTTAAGGGAAATACATGCAGATGATGAATATTCTGAAACCAATTGCATTTGATGTGATCCACTTCATGTCCCAGCTCTTCGATTACTATCTGTATGCAGTCTATACGTTTTTTGGCCGAAATGATACGGTAGGTAGAAACATTATTTATTTCCAAGTACCACTGTACACACAAAATGGTAATACAGAGATCTCTGTATTTAAAGTACTGCCTAATATGTAATCCCCAGAAAAATTAGTGGCAACAGAATGGATTTGAATGCAGGAGTAAGAAAAGGCTGATTAGATCAGCAATAAGGGGAATAAGTACTGGGAGCATCATTATCACTGGGACATGAATCCTATTATATTTTGAATAGAGTCTGTACTCTTTTATTCCAGCAGTTATTTGAAAGGGAGGAAAGACATCATGAAATAACTAAAAGTACTGGCAGAAAGTGGGGAACTTGAAGTAGTCTGCAGGAGGGTGATGGTTTGGAGCCTAGAGAGTACGAGGTGTTTTCTTAGAGAAGAATAGCAAAAGGAGGAGGAGAAGGGGGCTGTGAAAGCTAAGTAGTAACTCAGCTTTAAGAGGTTTGAAATAAACTTTTTCAGCTCTAGTATTCTTCTGTCAAACTAATTGTATTGATGAAAACAACGGTTTTGAGTTATCTTGTAGTTGAAATAAATACTTGTTGGCAGTGTCTGAACATAACATAGGTCAACTTTCAACAGAATTGTCTTAAAGCATTTATGAAAAGCTGCACATAAACCAAATTTTCTCCTCTCTTGGACCCTAAATGACCCCACAAGTAATAATATTGTGGGGTTCCAAATTCATCATCATTTGTTGGCAAATGATAATGGATTTTCAGACTCAACATATGGTTCTAAATGGTTTTGAGCTGTTCTCTTTGGCAGGACAAATGTGTTTGCAATTTGTGTTTAGAAGATGGGTGGTTCTGATTTTTTTTTTTTTTTTTTTTTTTTTTTAAGATAATTGTTTCCTATTGGTTTAGTCAGCTGCTCCGGTATTCACATTGTGTTTTATTTATATTTTTTTGCACCTCTGTTTTGTGTTTTTAAAGCCCGTACCGAGTTCCTCATTAGAGAACAGCAGAGTGCTAGGCAGGTAAACATTATAACAGATGGGTGGTAAAATTGTGATGGTTTTATAGTGTGCCTCATTTTTGTTTAGACAGATGATTTTCCATGGGAAACATAATGCTTTACAGGGGGTCTATGAATGTAATGAACCCTCTTGTAATGCTGCTTAAATGTCCTTACTCCCCATAGTGTTTGTAAATTTTTGGAAAGTAGAGATGGGTGATGGTATATGATTTAGACCGCTGAGAGTGTTCTTGTTTTATTTACAAAATAGCATCAAGTGGGATTCTTAAAAGTATTCTAGTAATACAGATTCCTTAAAAATGGTTAAAATTCTTTATGAATATTGTGCTATGTTGTATGTGTGAGTTAGTACACACATAAGAAGAGTGATTAATTGTACAGAGTTTATTGTGAGTTCAGTGAAAATCAAGGATTTAAAATATACATGTTGTATTCTATGTCCAGTCATGATGCTAAGTCATTGCTTTTTCCAGATCTCTTTAGAATGATTATCCTACGTAGTCAGTATTTGACTTTCTTCACTGTCGAGAGTTGCACACCACTGTAACCAGAATTGCTCTTTCAAAACCTTTTGAATTTGTGGAATGCAAGTTAAGGCTGCCTTTCCTCCTTATCTCAAATTATGGGGCAACCTAACATGAAATTAAAAGGAACTGACTATATTTAATATCTGCTCACTAGAGTGTAAGATGTTCATGAACATGCCACAGAATAGTTTTCCTTAGCAGAATAAATTTGAGGTGGTTTATTTTTTTTGAGAAGACATAGTAATTTGTAAACCAATAGCCATTCTTATGGAAAACACCTTTTTTTTTAAATATAAGAGGTTATGTAGAATTCGTGATCAGTAAAATTATTCTGTGAATTGTCTAATGCTCTGCTTATTAGCCTTACTTGTGGAATTAAAATATCTACCATTTTGCATATAGAAATAGCAAAAATTTCCATGAAACAAAGCAGTTATACTGATGAGTGACATGTTCTGTGTGAAGTCATGAGGCTCTGTCCTGAATAATGCTAAACAACACAACAATCTTTTTTTGGGTTTTGATTGTTTGTTGTGGTGTTTTTTTTCCCCTCGTACATGTGGATGCACAATTCTGACCAGGCTGTAGTTGGTTGCTTGATAAAGGTGGAGTTCTTGATATGTAATGTGGAAATCTAAGTTTGGTTTTAGGTTCTTTTTCATTCAGGTATGTTTCAAATATGAAAATGCCATTTTCTAGAAAGAAATATATAATTATAGAATAAGTAAGTGACAGTTACTAATAGCTATTGAAAATTAGTAATTGAAAGACAGAAAGGAAAAGAATTAGTGGCAGGTTGTTTGATGTGTAGTTTTGATGCAGGTGCAGATTTCTTAAAATGAAACTTGTAAATACATTTTTAAATATATGTATTTTTTTCCTTTAAGCTGGGTATTTTTTCCTGGTTGTTCTTACCTTAACAGGGAGAATATCCAGTCTTGGATTTGCAGGTCCTTATGGCCGTGTCTTGAAAAACTGCTATATGACATTAAGGAGGAAAAAAGAGAATTAAGGGTGTGTTTCTTAAAGGGAAGAAAGTTATTTTAATTTTCACCCATATACTTTCAAAATCAAAGGCAGTTCAGAACTGATACTTCTACAGTAAAAATGTGAAAGAAAAATACAAATTATTTTTGGAAAAAGGCTTACTTCACCTGTAGAGAAAAAAAGGTGTAAACGTTCTTTTATCAAATGTGGACACTAGGATAGTGATTTATGTCTCCTAAATCAGGTTATAGATTTCAGCTCAGTGTGATTCAGGTAGGAATTCAGCTCAGGTGTAAATTTTCATTGAATACATAGGAGGATTGGGGCAGATGGACATCTTAAATCAGAAATGTTAGATGCAGTAAATGGGGACCTAAATTATAACTTTTTGTAGTTAAAAAGAGCAGATGAGATCACCTGAACTTAAACACTTCCTTCCATGATTTAGTGAATTGAAAGGAAGTCAAATAATACAACAGTGCTCTACACATTGTTCAGTAAATTGCCTTTTGGTGTGACTCACATACCAGAACTGTATTGAAATACTTCCAGATTTTTGATGTAAATGTGTGTTTCTTAGCTGTCCAATTTCCACTTCCTTTATTGTGTTAGTTTGCTCTTTGTTTTTCTAATTGGAAGTAGAAGATAAGTACCTACATTAGTTATGCATGTTGAAACAGATCCTCAGCTGCTATAATTCTCATTGCATTTACCAGGAAATCATTGTAGCTATATTGATTTATCCCAGCTGAACATATGCCCCATAATACTTCTGAGCCATGAACATGAAGGTGGCACATTCCTCAGGCAGATCTTTGTAAGCATTAATACTGACTGTTTTATAAGGATCAATGGATATAATTTTCCATATGAAAGTTAGATATTTAATAAGGAATTATAAGAGATTTTGTAGCTTGAGAAATTAAGACCATTTAGCTTGAGTGTGGTGTGCATGTAGCTCTCAGTAGGGGCATTGTGGTGCAGCATTCTGGGCTCATTGCCCAAATAAGAAAATCTAGAGTCTTGCACCTAAATACAGTATTATAACAATAAAGGATACTGTTTGTTTATGGGTATGAATGATAAACTGCTAGCTTCATGAGAGGTACTTGGGTCATTCTTCATACCAGTACAGTGTTGAGTGCCGTGACCTCTGTTGATTTTCATTTTGTATGGTTGCGATTATGTGCTAAAACTTTAATGTAAGTAAACTGTAGCTAATGTTTACAAACTGAAGTTTTGCTGTATCACTGTAAAGTTTAAACCAATGGGTTCTCCTTTCCTGACTTAAATAGAATGTGTCTCTTCCAGTTTGAGTCAACGGGACTGGGCCTCAGTAGCAGCAGATTACGCACCACACTGAACAGAATCCAGGAGAGTCTGATTGATCTAGTAAGTACTTGGATTTTGTTAATGCTTAGTGAAATAAAGGTCTGTGTAGGAAATTCAGGAATTGTATTTCATTGTGCCTTTCAGATTTTTCTCTCTCTTCATATACAGTGTGTGTGTGTAACGACAAAGGCTTGGTTTCATGGCATATCATGATGTAGATATTATTGTATGAACTGTTTCTAATATACAACAAAACTAGTTCAATAGCTTTTGCTAGATGTAACAACAAAATTATGTATTTAAATCTTCTAATGTATTACAGCTCATGTAATAGAGAGGCATTCTGGTATTACCCTTATTAAATGAGACGTTTTATAAAAAAAACCCACAAAACAACGTAATAGGTGAGTCATTTTTCTTTAGTAAAGAAATAGCAAACCAGTAAGCTGTCTGGAAGATCATTCACCTTACAAGATAATAGTAGTATATTGAGGCCTTTGTTAAGTCATTTCTGAATTGTGGGAAACTTTCCCTGATGTATTTTATAGATTATGTCCCATTGGCCAGTTCATGAGTTATTTTCAAAATGAGAAAAGTAAATATGACGCTTGTGTCACATTGATAGTAGAAAGTGAAGAAATTTTCTAACACTATCATAATTTTCTAACTGTATCATAATTTTCTAACAGTATCATAAAAGGCTTGTATTCATATCATGGATGCTTCAGGAAGTATTTATTTTTTAAGGCTTCTCCCTTAGAAAAAAGTAAAAGACAGATGCTCTACTCTGACTTTCACAAGGATTTGGCACTCCACAGAGCTGTACGTTATGCATTTTATATCGAATCCTAAACTGTTCTTTCAGAGAAGCCTCTTAAAGGGTTTTGGGGCCATTTCTTAGATAGTCACTAGAGGGAGCATAAGATAACTAAAAACCCCCGGCCTCCATAAAATAGGAAAAGGCTAGTCCTATTGATATTCATCACAAAGGCAGTGTATTCAGAAAGAAAAAACTGTTTCTAGGGAGATCTTGCAAAGGAATCGGTTAAAGATTATAGAAAAATGGCAAGTTCTGGAATTAATTTTTTAAACTTACTCTGTAGTCACAGTTCCTGACGGTATTTCAGTCTTGCATTTTTCATTGTCAAAATAATTAAAAAAAAAAAATTTCTAGGTGTAAATTGGAAAAATAACAGGACTTCTTTTTCTTTTTCAGTCATTTAACAATGCTGTTACAGATAATGTTAGTGTCAATTGAAATTAATAGCTATGTTCCAGGTAAGATTTGAAAGGAGGAAGAAATCTTAGCTAACTACTATTAACTTAAAGGCTTTCCGTGAGGTTATTAATATCTTATGAACTTATGCTCCTCTTATGCTATAAATGGAAACATTTTGCTTTTTGATTCATGAGGAAGAAAAAAGTCTTCTGAGTATTTTTATTGCTTGCTTATTTTTAAGAGTTTGTGAAAGTTGAGATTAATCTTACTGTGTCATAAAATGGATATTTCTCATGACTGTATGGACTGTTCTGGACTGCTCTCAAAATTCTCCTCTCGTCTTAGATAATTGTAAATTGCTTTCTGAAAATATTCATGTTTGTGTTGTAAGGTTCAGTCTCATGGCCTGTTGGGAGTTTTGTATTTTTGCATTGTCTTCTATTCATGGTAACTTCATTAGGGACTATCATTTCTGTTGCATTTCAGTTCCTGATAGCAGTATCTTTCAGTATTTTATTCTCATAAAGATAACTTGAATCTGACAGTTTTGAATCTGTGGCTAAGGCTCTGCCAGAATTGCATGTAGATCAGAATAGTTCCTCTAATCTGCCAGTGCCTGTGATGGTTGACCTCTATGATCTGTATCAACTCTTCAGTAATTTAGACTGGATCTTTCCTAGCTTTCCTCTTGAACTTTGTCCAAGAATAGTTGGAGGATTTAGAGGCCATCTCCTCCAGCTTTTTGTAGACTTTCTGTCGTTCCTGTTTGCAACTGAATTAGTGCTATCTAATTTACATCAGATACCTTTTAGGATACTACTTCTATTATTCAGCTGGATTTTAAGCTTCGTTTGTCAAGAAAAAAGCAAAGTGGAAGGGTGTTCCACTTCTGGCAAACTAAAGCCAAACTGCTCTAACGTTCTTTCTCACATCTTTGTAGCATCTTCTGTATAAAGAGTATGGAGGTCGATTGGAGATGTTCCAAATAGGACCTTACAGAAGTGCTCTATTCTAAGTTTATACTTCCCTATTATTACAGTGCAAGAACTGTGTGCCCTTTTAGTACCTACTGTACTTACAGTACACTCACCATACTTGAGAGAGAAGTACTATCCTGGTTTTCAGTTGGACCACTGAGAGATAGAGAGTTGGGTTTCTGACTCAGAGCCACTGAGCAAAAAAGACTGCAGCCATTTAAAACACTTCCTCTCCTCTTCCCTGCATCCCTCTTCATGCATCATGTACCCCCTGCTTCTGCTGGAAGGTCCTTGTCCCTGCTAAGCAGTACTCAACAATAGCTGAATCGCTTCTCTGTTTTGTAATCTAATACTTCATAGTAAAGCCAATTGTACTTTATAAACTGCAGCAAATCCACCTGCAGTTTAGATTAATGTTACAGACTGTGAACAGGAAATAGCTGAGATATGAACATGCCTTTGGTCATGTTAACTTCACCATAGGGCAATAATGTGACACCTTAGCTGTGATACATATTATTCAAAGTCTGTATGCTGCTCCTACACTGATATAATAATAAACATAGTGAACAAAAAACCCCAAACAATAACCATCAAACCTCATGACTTCAGTTGGAAGTAAAAGTGCCCCCCCCCTCATATTTATGATACAAAAACATGTTTGTAATTTGTATGTTTTGTATGATATAATCCAAATTATAATGATGAAGGGACTTAAGTCTTTACCAGATTGAGCAAACATGTTCTTCAGGCACTACTGCTTTAAATATGTTTCTATTTAAAATAAATACACCAATAATGAGGTTTTGTCCAGGTATGGCTTTTGTTAATCTCTGCGCTGCTAGTATTGATACTAGTTTAAGTATGGTCTGTAATTTCTTTTGATAGGTAAATGAAATAGGTTTAGTTAAAAAATTTTAAAAAAGGGGCCTACTGATTTGCTTTCTTATAGTAAGTTATGTGGAAGTGTTCTGGGAGCTTACAATGAATGATTGAGTAACCAGTTTTCTGTGTCTAAGCTACTTGTAGGCTAATTCAAAAGTATAAAAAATACAAGCACTTTGAGTATTTGCTTTAAAGTTTATTAGGGTGCAGTTTCATTTTTGAGAGGTAAGATAACAATATGACTTTTAAAAATTTGTTTAGCTGCGTTGCACTGAACTTCATAGGTGTATCTGAACTTCCTGTTCAGGCCTTTCCCCAGCTAGTACAAAATAACTTCAGTACAGATTTCTGCCATGCAACATCTTCAGAGCAAATAATTTGGATGCTCCAGAAATAGCACTCTGCAAGCTGTGTTTCGTTCATACCAGCAGGATGTATTAAAAGGAAAACACAGACAGAGAAGAGTGAAAAGGGGAGGACGAAGTGCTACTGTTTCAGCCTCGCTTATAATGCTAAGGTGCGGTTTTGATTAGGCCAAACACATTGAAACAAGTGTCTGTTTCTGAGCTATTGGTATCTCCTCACTGGCAGTACCCCTGAGTGGGATATGTAGAGATACCTACACACATTCGGTCCTTGTGTTTGTCATTTCTAACAGGAATGTGTTTTTGCAACAGTAATGATGTTCATATTAGTCCACTGAGACCAGTAAGCCCCCAAGTAGGTACAAGGCATCAATCAGATTGATGTGATCTATAATAACTGGTGATTCGGAAGGGAAATTTCTACTTCTGATTCCTTGCTTTAGCTGTCCCTAAGCAGCTTCCTTGTCTTCACAAAATGTAATTAGTCATGGTACTGCCATTACCTAAATGTTGTTTGTTAATGTCCTGTGTATGCAAGTAGCTGCCTCAAGTGATACTGCTGCTTCCAAAAGTGAGATTTTGGGGGCAAATAACCATGGAATACTCATAAATATTTCATTGCAAACTGGCTTGCTCAAGTAAAACTGAGTTTTAGAATGAAGTATGTTGAGTTACTGTGCCTTACAGCAGTAGAAAATAAATCACTGTGGTAAAGTATATAAGCATTGCAATGTAATGTATAGAAGAGTAGATGGAAGAAATCAGTGGTATAAAGAAGTATTGGTTAATGTTTTATAGTCTAGCTTTTGGACTCTTTCCCCATAAAGTATATAACTTTTGGCAGACATAGTACATTAGAGATTGATGGTGCAGAGATGGAAAATGTAGATTTTTCAGCTGTACAAATAAGATAAGGAATAATGGGAGGAACAGGTTTTTTTTCTTCATGCCTGACTTTCCAGCCCATTTTGGCTTTGACCCTTTGGTGCTGTGGAATGGTATGGTTCAGTTATACTGGTCCCATTTCTGGAAACAAACAATTCAGTTTTACTTAAAATGTCACAGCACAGCCCTGCGTTACTTGGTGTGGACATGTACCACTTTATGTCCTGGTTTGGCATACCAATGGCAAGCTCTGGAGAGTCTAGGCTGTGGAATTTGTTACTTGACATCACAGGTCCCAGCACAGGATGCTGCTTCTGAAAGATATAGCTAAGATCCTCGCTGAAATGGTAGTTGTGAACTGTGATTCTTGGTGAGGTTTTGTTTGGCTGAAGATAATTTCTGCAACTTCAAAGGAGAAAAAAAAAGCCTGAAGAGAAAAAAAAAAAAAAAAACAACACAAAAAAACCACAACGACAACACCACAAAAGACAATATGTGAGGTTTTTTCCTTCCTCTTTTTGAAAAGATTTGTACAACATACGTAATGACAATGTTTAAGGTGTTGTGTGAATTGCTTGTCAAGGGAAGAGAACTCTGTGTATACAAAAGGAAGTTCTGACATGACAAACACTTTGAAAATATGCTAGGGCTTCTGCAGCTGTTTTGCTTCCTCACGTTATTCATTTAGAGCTTTTCATACTTTTTTTTGTTTGATTGTATTACCTGAGTAGACTGGAATGATTTACTGAAGTTTTCTAGCTTACTTCTTTGAATAAATCTGGGTTTTGGGAATTGCTTTGTCTCTCTACAGACAGTCACTGAACCATCTCATTTTAGTCACTTCAGACTCTTTTTCCTCAGCATCGAAAACTTAGGGCTGATTCCTAGTCTTGGAGGAGTGAAGGTGTCTGCAGAGTCACAGCTTAGCACCTGGGAGCTGGCAGCAGCTCCTCCTGAAAATCTTTGGAAAGAAAAATGCTGCAGTAAAAATGTGTGAACGTGTGTGACCGGACCAGATTTGTTTTTTGTAAGGTAGTGGTTCAGGTTCTCAACAGTGTAGTAGTGGGTGTGTTTTTCTGTGGAGGCTCATTTTATATTTATTTTTTTAAAGCATAGCTAATGCCTCATTTTCTCAGTTGTCTATAAGCACATAGTGATGCCTGATAGAGGCCGTACTGCGTTAGGTTGGACAGGATAGTAAA
This sequence comes from Athene noctua, assembly GCF_965140245.1. Lineage (NCBI taxonomy): Eukaryota > Metazoa > Chordata > Aves > Strigiformes > Strigidae > Athene > Athene noctua. Next base: position 129,249,441 of record NC_134038.1, read on the forward strand.
TAAACTTGGTAACTGTTGGTGATTTTTTTTTTTTTTTTTTATGCAAAAAGCCTGTCATTTAACTTTGAACACTAAGAAATAAATGGAATGCAAAGATCCTGGAAGTTTCTACACAGATTTTATTGAAGTCTGTTATGAAGCCAGTGGGACTGACCCAACTGAGGTTTGGGCCATGCTTGTTTTGTGGCAAAGACCTTGGATGATCCACACTTCTGAAATCTGAAACCTCATGCCTACCTCAAGGCACTGCTGATCAACTCAGCCCTGGGGCTGGTGCAAGGTGTGTGCGCTGGCAAGCTTGGGGATCCCTTGCACGGCATGTACAATACTGTAAGCGTATCACTCCCCTGCAAAGGATTATAAATAAATAGAAAATTGATAACGTGGTTTCTCAAGATGGTTTGTTGTTTGGTTTTTAATTATCTGCTCTCTCAAAGTGTGTTGAGTGGTGATCATGGTAGTACGTTACATTATTTACGATACATTTGACTTAGTTTCCTAAGGGCTGAGTTAAGATTACCTGTTTTGTAAACTTTGTGCCCTAACTGAGAAAATGCTAATCTTTCAACTTAAAATGTAGTAGGAGTATTGAAAAGTACCATTTTTAAACCTTAATGCATTTATGTCATATTCAAAAAGCACTGTACCCTTGAATGCAGTATGCTTTTACAACTGGCTTTACCTGTTGTTTTCGGCATCAAGTTTCAAGAACTGTTAGGGATGTGTAAGTTGAAGGGGGAGGGGAAAAAACCTGACTTGTTGCTTTCAGTACATTTCTTCTAATAAAAAATTCTTGTGTATTATGCAACTACTTGGTGTTAATTGAATTCAAGAGCCTTTGAATACAATAAGGGGTTATGCTTTCTTTGATCAGTGTTTATTTTTTTGTACTCTATGCTCATAATATTATAGAAACTATCAATTACAGTTTTGTAATCAGAGATGATAGCACTGTCCTGACTTAGGTAAACATCTGGGGGCAGTCTGCTTTTCCTTCTTAATCAGCAGCGCACATCAAGATCTTGGTAACAGTGTCGGTATGTCAGAACTGCTATAGACTGATTGACTGCCGTACCCTTTTCAGATCGTCTGTTTTCTTCCATGCCTTTCAAACACCACTTATTCCTTTAAAATCAGTATTTCTTCAGTAGCATTTAGAGGTATCGCCATTTGTTCATAGCAGAATCAAAACTAAAATTGTTCCTATTGTGTATGTATATTAAAAACAATTCTAAAGCTCAAGTCTTATGCAAAAAATGTTAGGTCAGGAGAAGCTCAGTTTTGAGAGATCATTGGTTATTAGTGTGATCTGCAGAACTTTGTGTGCTGGGGACAAGTTGTGGGGTTTACTGTTTTTTGGTTTTTTTTTTCTAAAGTTAGTGAAAGTGGATGATTATAATGAACTGTCAACTATCTCCACCATAAGTGGCAGATAATTGGTTATTTTGGTCATAAATTCTGTTTGGATAACTGAAATAAATACATGTTTCTGAACTCAATGAGATCAGGCCCCTTAAAAATGTCTTTCTTGCAAATTGCATGTCAAACTTTTGATTTAGATAATTAGCTTAGGTAGTTCATACTTCTAATTTAGGTAATTAGATTATAGTTTCTTCTTCCCACTAAGATGGAAGCCTTAACAGAGGTTTGCCACTGGGTTCAGCCAAACTATTGAAATGGAAACGTTCTCTTGTGCTAGGAGACATTTTTTGGAGGAAGAGATTGAAGGAGAGGCTTGTTCCTTACACAGATTTCTTTCTTTCTTTCTTTCTTTCTTTCTTTCTTTCTTTCTTTCTTTCTTTCTTTCTTTCTTTCTTTCTTTCTTTCTTTCTTTCTTTCTTTCTTTCTTTCTTTCTTTCTTTCTTTCTTTCTTTCTTTCTTTCTTTCTCTCTTTCTTTCTTTCTCTCTCTTTCTTTCTTTCTTTCTCTCTTTTCTCTTTCTCTCTTTCTTTCTTTCTTTCTTTCTTTCTTTCTTTCTCTTTCTCTCTTTCTCTCTTTCTCTCTTTCTCTCTCTCTCTCTCTCTCTCTCTCTCTCTCTCTCTCTTTCTCTCTTTCTCTCTTTCTCTCTTTCTCTCTTTCTCTTTCTCTTCTCTCTTTCTCTCTTTCTCTCTTTCTCTCTTTCTCTCTTTCTCTCTTTTCTCTCTTCTCTCTTTCTCTCTTTCTCTCTTTCTCTCTTTCTCTCTTTCTCTCTCTTCTCTCCCTCCCCTCTCTTTTCTCTTCTCTCT